>NC_057747.1:30087966-30134515 GCF_004010195.1 Chiloscyllium plagiosum
CCCAGAAAGGACCCCAGTTATCCAAAAACCGGAATCCCTCCCTCCTGCACCATCCCTGTAGCCACGCATTTAAGTGTTCTCTTTCCCTATTCCTCGAATCTCTATCACGTGGCACGGGTAACAAACCAGAGACAACAACTCTGTTTGTTCTAACTTTGAGCTTCCAACCTAGCTCCCTGAAAGCCTGTCTAACATCCTCAGCACTCCTCCTACCTATGTCGTTGGTGCCAATGTGGACCACGACTTCGGGTTGCTCCCCCTCCCCCTCCAGGACCCGGAAAACACGATCAGAGACATCACGTACCCTTGCACCTGGGAGGCAACATACCAAACGTGAGTCTCTCTCGTTCCCACAAAACCGCCTATCTGTGCCCCTAACCATTGAGTCCCCAATTACTACTGCTCTGCTCTTCTTCACCCTTCCCTTCTGAGTAACGGGGATTCTAGAGACCTAGAGAAATTCAGCAACTCTCACAGTACTTGTGGACAAAAGAAGTCCAATATGATACTCCTTCAGAGCGTTCTAACCAATGGTTAGATATTCTCTGTTGTTTAATTACCCACATTGCCCACAACTGGATGTGGCATGATTACAGACCTTAGATCTGACCCATTGGTTGTGGAATCATTTAGTCCAATCACTCATTTCTTATGCTGTTTGGCAAGGAGTCTTGTTTGGTAGCTTCACCAGATTAACACCTCATCTTCAGATATGCCTGATGCTGATCCTGGCATGTCCACCTGCACTCTCCAATGAATTAGGGTTGATCTCTTGGCTTGATGGTAATGGTTGAGTGGGATATGCCAGGCCATGAGGTTACAGATTGTGCTGGAGTACAGTTCTGCTGCTGTTAATGGCCCACAGCGCCTCATGGGATGCCCTGTCTTGAGTTTGAAGTTTGTCCAGTTTATCAGGGTGATGATAACACACAACACGATGGAGGTTATTCTCAATGTGAAGGTAGTACTTTGTTTTCAGAAGGACTGTGAGGTGGTCACTCTTATCGATACTGTCATGGACAGATGCAACCGCAGCTAAGCGATTGGTAAGGATGAGGTTGAGTATGTTTTTCTCTCTTCTTTGTTCCCTCGCCACCTGCCACATAGAACATAGAACGTTACAGTGCCGTGCAGATCCTTCGGCTCTCGATGTTGCACCGACCTGTGAAACCAATCTGTGAAGCTCATCGCACCTACACTCTTCCATTATCATCCATATGTTTAATCCAATGACCATTTAAATGCAGTTAAAGTTGGTGAGTCCACTACTATTGCAGGCAGGACATTCCATGCCCTTACTACTCTCTGAGTAAAGAACCTACCTGACTAGTAGTTATGTCCTTTAGGATCCCACCAGCTCAATCAACGGTGCTGCTGCTGAGCCACTTTTGAAGTCCCCCACCAAGAGCAGATACTGTAACCTTCCTCCATGTGTTGTTCAACATGGTCACATACTGATTCAACAGCTGAGGGAGGACAGTATGTGGTAATCAGCAGAAGGCTTTCTTGCTCACATTTCATCTGATGCCATCAGACTTTACAGGGCCTGGAGTCAATGTTTGGAAATCATCCTGACTGTATCCCACTGTGCTGCCACCTCTGCTGGGTCTGTCCTGCTGGTGGGACAGGACACACCCTGGAATGGTGATGGTGGAGTCTGGGACACTGTCAGTAAGGTCAGGATCCATGAGCTTAAAGGCTTGCTTTTGCTCAAGCTCACAACCGTACTTTCTTGCAGGACTCGGAGGTCACTGGAGCTCACAGAGCTGTGCAGGTTCAATTATGCATAATTAACAAAGGTGAGGTTTATACATGTAGTTTGACCCTTCTAAGCAATGACCGTTACCAGCATTGGTAAAGGAAAAGTACAGTCTTTCTTTTGTGATTTGGAAGAATGAAATGTTAATATCTCGATGTCTGTGTGCTAACAAGAAAGCAATGGGCTGTTATCCAGTTGCTTCAAAAAAAAAGGAATCAAAACAAAGTTGATATCTGTAGCTCACAATAAAGTTTCATGAAACAGACAGCCTTTCAGACTATTGCCTGGCTTCTGCCTGATGTGACCAAAACTGTGGATCATATTCTGACATGACCATCTATGTGTCCTTCCTCATCAGTGACCAGTCATCCTGTTACTCTCCCACAATACCTTTCCTGTGTTGAGTAAAGTTTGGAGGGGCAGCACCACAATGAGAAGAGTGACTGTCTCAGGGGTATTTTGCAGCGCACTGCCTGAAATGGTCAAGGCATCAGAATATGCCTTTTCAGTTGTCACATTGCCTATTCAGTGATGGTCCTTGTTGAGCCAGGACCTCTCTTCAGTCTCTCTCCAAGGTTATCTCAATGCTGCCTACAGTCAGCTCCTCAGGGGGTAGCTGTTGCCTCACAGCAGCCAGTCCTGTACCCAACACATAGCATTAAAAATTCAGCTATCTGTAAGTGCTGCAGACTGAAGGAGCTGTGACAGTTCCTGTGCTTCACATTCAGACCCACAGCGTTTGGCTGCTGTGGTCACAGATGATCTGCACATTAAGGGATGACCCTTTGGCAATTTGGGTGAAAACTATCACAATGCTGCACCAGTTATTGCAGTAAACCTCACTGCTCTACCACCTCACTCCCTGCAGTCAATGCAAATCTCACAAAGAGCTGGGCTTTTCAGGATAAAGCACCAGTCATGTCACATATCAAAGAATGACCACCTTCTACTTTGTAAAAACTCACTGATCCCATGCACACCATCAAGTGCCTGACTGGGAAATTTTGCAGAGTTCCTCGGTGGAGCCCTGGAATGAGCCACATGTGAAGAAGTTGTGACTTTCAGTTACCCTAGCAGTAAGCCATGTGGAATTGCAGTCAGTCCTTGCAAATGGAGGTGCATTCAGAAGCTGTCTGTGGTAGGGAACAGCATCTGGAATATCCTGAGGCTCAGCCACTACTGCCGCTCCATCAGGGTCTGGTGGGTCATACTTCTGGCCAGTGCTTGTCATTGCTGTACTCTGTGCCATTAACCTGTGGCACCAGCTGGCTACAGTAAAACATTCAACTGCATGAAGACAGTGTGCATTGTTCAGGTACTACAATCATTACCCAGACTCAGCAGATATTGCCCAGGTACTATAATCATTGTATGTGCCCTTTCCCACATACAATATCAGTTTCCCTTTACAAAGCTGGCAGCACTAACACTGCACACTTGCCTTGGCATCTCATATCTGCCAGAAATCATTTTCAATCCCTCCAGATCTCTCTGGTCTGTCACAAACCTTCAGCTGAGTGGACAGATTTTCCTGTCATTGGAATAGTTGCCCACCACAGACTGGGCTCCTGAAGGATTGTATCCTTTATGTCTGTATTAAATGTTCAGAATCATTGGGTACCATCAGCCCATAATGCATTGTAGCTCCATGACTGCATGGGATCTGACTAGAGGATAAGGCCATAAGAGCTAGACCCTACTACCCTAATACATGACGTGTTCATTGGATGAAGATGGTTCCCAATCCAATGAGCTCGTGACTAATTGATTGCTCTTTCCGTTAGGCACTTTGGGTGCTGGTTTCTGTCAAGATGTTGAGATTCACCTCATTGTAAGAACCAACAGGTTAAACCTTTCTCCTCTCACTCACAATGATTGCTCCCAGTACTTTTACCCACATAGCCGCGTCAGACATGTGCCTCTTAAAGCCTCTCTTTGCATTCAAGACTCCTCACCTCCACCCAGCTGTTTATACAGAACCCATTCATATTTACAGTGACTTTGTAACTCTTGCTACTGAATCCATAATAATTGAGGCCCAATGCTCTTACAGTCCCATATCCTCCCATTCTGGAAGCTACTACGCTCTCATTTTCTGTGACGTCGCTGCACCACAGCGTACTTCATTGCCCATGACCCTGCAACACTGACAACATCAAACTCCTCCCGTGATGGTTGCCTTTGCCTTGATTGTGCAGGACCAAGAGGCTGCCACTGCAATGACAAGACTTGCTACACCCAGCGCTATGTGACATGCCCCATGCACCATCCCAATACAACCAGGCCAGGTCAGGTCAGGATCTCACTGCAAAGTTCGCACATACACACCTGCTCAAACAAAGCCCTGCACTCCATCCACCTTTCCCCACTGACCCTCCTTTCCTTAGCCACTTTCATATTAAGTGGAGACCTGACTTCACAACTCCATTAAATCCTGATTTGCAGCTGCCTATCATGGAACAAGCAGTATTTGAAAGAAGCCAAATTTGCCAGGACCATACATTGTAACGAATGGGCATCTGTAGGAGCAGCATTCCTGACTCAGTGGGGGTTACTTGGGAGCAAACACTGAATCCGATGAGGCGTGCTTTCACTTCGATAAAAAACTCAGTGGTTCGACTTCCAGGCACTTACAGTCGGATAGCTCAACCATTAACAGCAGAAACATTGCTTGTAAAAATTTCTCCGACAGTCGAGTTGCAGAAATTTTGAGTTTGGATCAAATGATTTCACATGATCAGCTTTCTTAATTAGTGTCCCTAAACCTGGATGATTCAGCACAAAGATTCTCACTGGGGTACAGGGTCCCACACACACACTGACTCTCACTGGGGTAAGGGGTCCCACACACACACTGACTCTCACTGGGGTAAGGGGTCCCACACACACACTGATTCTGACTGGGGTACGGGGTCCCACACACACTGACTTTCACTGGGGTACAGTCGCACACACACTGACTCTCACTGGGGTACAGGGTCCCACACACATTGACTCTCACTGGAGGATGGTCTGTATCTTACTCCTTTTTGATGCCTTCACTAACGAGTCAGCCATCTTTTTCTTCCAGAATTTGCTGCTGACTACAACTGGAATCTAATTCTCACTGTTCAATGGCTCAAAACTCATGGGAAAATGAAAATGATATTTTACAACTGTTTGTATTCAAAGATATCAAGCACAGAAATGAAGATCTGAAATGGGAAATGTCTGCTAAGCTTTAGCGACTGTCCTTGATAGACTGAACTTAAAGGGCCTATTATTAATCATCAACATGTATTAATTCCTTGTCTTATCACCATGCTCTGGTCTCTGTTTCTTTTCCTCTTCCATGACCTTCAGCCGATTATACAGATAATCTCTAACAGTGGATGAGCAAATCAAAATATAATGGAATTCTGAAGAAATGTACATTTTATTAACTGTAGTATTCCACAAGCCTTTACCTCCATTCAGAATTAAAGCTAATGTTGTTAGTGTTAATCACAAGGTCAAATCAAAAATAAATTTTGAATGAGAAAAGAAATAATGTCCTTTTCCAAACTGCTACAACCCCAGCAAACCATGCAAAGGGTGTACATATCTCAGCCGGCAGACCAGGATTCTCTGCTCTGGGACTTCATAACCAAGTATCTGAACATTAAACCAAATATCCTGTGGTTCTGGAATGCAAAGGTAAATGTAAATGATCACAAAAACCTAAAAATACCACCGCCACAAACAACATTCTGGAGAAGTGCATCAGTTAAAGCAAGAGTTAAGACTGAAAGAAGTAAGATGATTCCCAATGAGAGTGATGATTCATCCAGAGCCAGGTCCATGTTACATAGGAATTTTAGCTGTTCAGTGAGGCAGGAGGAAGACTGGAAGCAATGAAGTAACTGTTGATTTGATAGTTAGGGGACTGGCCTTTCTGCAGCTGTAGATATGAATCCAGGATGGTGTGTCTCCTCACTGCAGGCAGAGTCAGGGGTATCATAGAGTCACAGAGTGATACAGGCCTTCTGGCCTTCAGCCCACCATGTCTATGTTGACCAACAAACACCAAACTACACAAATCCCATTTACCTGCACTTGGTCGATAGCCCACTATGCCCTGGCATTATTACTGCTTATCCAGATGCTTCTTAAATGTTGTCACAGTACGTGCCTCCACCAACCACTCGGGCAGGACATTCTCTATTTTTTAACCATTCTCTGGGTTGAAAACATTTTCCTCAGGTCTCCTCTAAACTACTTACACTGCACCTTGAATTTTGCCCTCTAATTTTAGACAAGTTTGCCATTTGGAAGAAATTTTCATGATCTAATGTGTCAAGCATCTCAAACATTTGCATACCTCAATCAGATCCTGCCTCATTCTCCTCTGCTCCAGGGAAAACAAACCAAGCCTATCCAGTCTCTCCTTACAACTGAGACTTTCCATCACAGGCAACATCCTGGTGAATCTCTGCTGCACTCTCTCCAATGTAATCATATCCTTCCAATCATGTGGCAACCAGAACTGCTCACAGTATTCCACCTGTGGGCTAATTAATGAGTTATAAAGTTGTAACAAGACTTCCCTGCTCCTATATTCTAAGCCTGATGAATGAAGACAAGCATCCCATATACCTTCGACATTGCCCTGTCTACCTGCTGACACCTTCAGGAATCTGGGGACCTGTACACCAAAATCCATAAGACCATAAGACAAAGGAGCAGATATTAGGCCATTTGACCCATCGATCCATTCAATCATGCTTGACAAGGTTTTCAACCCTATTTTCCCACTTTCTTGCCATAACCTTTGATTTCCCCTTGACGATCAAGAACTTATCTATCACTGTCTTAAATATACTTAATGACCTGGCCTCCACACCCTTCTGTGGCAATGAATTCCATAGATTCACTACTCTCTGGCTGAAGAGCCTTCTCCTCATCCCCGTTCTAAAAGGTCTTCTGTTTAATCTAAGGCTGTGCCCTCGCATCCTCTTCTCTCCTGCAAACGGAAACATCTTCCCAACGTCCACTCTGTCCAGACTGTTCAGTATTCTGTAAGTTTCAGTTAGATTCCTCCCTCATCCTTCTAAATTCCAATGAGTATAGACCCAAAGTCCTTAAGTGGTCCTCATATTGTAAGCCTTTCATTCTTCTGAACCTCCTCTGGACCTGCTTCCTGAGTTATGGGGCCCAAAACTGCTCACAACACTCCAACTGTGATCTGACCAGAGCCTTATAAAGCCTCAGAAGTATATGCCTGCTTTTATATTCTAGTCCTCTGGAAATAAATGCCAACATTGTATTTACCTTCCTAACCATTGACTCTACCTGCAAGTTAACCTTAAGAGAATCCTTGACTAAAGATTCCCAAGTCACTTTACACTTCAGATTTCTGAATTTTCTCCCCATTTAGAAAATAGCCTATGCCTCTATTTTTCCTTCCAAAATGCATGACCTCGCATTTTCCCACACTGTACTCCATCTGCCGATTCTTTGCCCACTCTCATAACCTGAAGGAGTCTCCCCACCTCTTCAACACTATCTGTCCCTCCATCTATTTTTAAAATCATCTGTAAACATAGCCAAATTTCCCTCACTTTGTTCTTCTAGATCATTAATGAATAAAATGAAAAGTTGTGATCCCAATCCTGACCCTTGCGGAACACCTCTTGTCACCGGCTGCCATCCTAAGAAGGATCCTTTTATCCCTACTCTCGCTTTCTGCCAGACAGCCAGGCTTCTATCCATGCTGGCATCTTGCCTCCAACACCATAGGCTCTTATCTTACTCAGCTGCCTCCTGTGCGGCACCTTATCAAAGGCCTTCTGGAAGTTCAAGTAGATAACATCCATTGGCTCTCCTTGGTCTAAGCCGCTCGTTACCCCCTCAAAGAATTTGTCAGACATGGCCTCCCCTTGATAAAGCCATACTGAGTTTGCCCTATTTTACCATGCACTTCCAAGTATTCAGAAATCTCATTCTTCATAATGGATTCCAAATCTTACCAACAATCAAGGTCAGTCTAATCAGCCTATAATTTTCCATTTTTTGTCTTACAGGTTGTTCTGCTATAAAGCGTGTTTCATTAATGCAAATTCACTATAACCATAGGACATAGGAGTGGAAGTAAGGCCATTCAGTGCATTGAGTCCACTCTGCCATTCAATCATGGCTGATGGGCATTTCAATGCCACTTACCCACACTCTCCCTGTAGCTATTAATTCCTTATGAAATTAAAAAATTATCAATCTCTTCCTTGAAGACATTTACATTCCATTACATTTTTTTTACATTATATTTACATTACATTACAGTGTGGAAACAGGCCTTCGGCCCAAGAAGTCCACACCGACCTGCCACCCGCCCCTACATTTACTCCTTACCTAACACTACGGGCAATTTAGCGTGGTCAATTCACCTGACCTGCACATCTTTGGACTGTGGGAGGAAACCGGAGCACCCGGAGGAAACCCACGCAGACATGGGGAGAACGTGCAAACTCCACACAGTCAGTCGCCTGAGGTGGGAATTGAATCCGGGTTTCTGGCGCTGGGAGGCAGCAGTGCTAACCACTGTGCCACCATGCCGCCCACTTAATTTAATGTGCCGGCCTCCATTGTGCTCCATGGCAATGAATTCCACAGGCCCGCCACTCTCTGGCTGAAGAAATATTGCGATTGAGAAGTTGGAGATACTGTGTCTAAGTGTGTACTGGCTATAATGCGATTCTGACCCCATTAGTTTAAATGGTGCTGCTATTACACGATTTTCTTATAAAACGGTATTGCATGAGAACAGAATGACCATGTTATAGCAGAATAGACTGTACTCCCATCTTAAAAAGGGGGTTACATCAGTGATTTTCCAATCCTCTGGGACCCTCTCTGACACTAGTGATTCCTGAAAGATCACCACTAACGTCTCCACAATCACCTCAGCTACCTCCTTCAGAACCTCCTTAGTGGGCGGCACGGTGGCACAGTGGTTAGCACTGCTGCTTCACAGCGCCTGAGACCCGGGTTCAATTCCCGTCTCAGGCGACTGACTGTGTGGAGTTTGCACGTTCTCCCCGTGTCTGCGTGGGTTTCCTCCGGGTGCTCCGGTTTCCTCCCACAGTCCAAAGATGTGCAGGTCAGGTGAATTGGCCATGCGAAATTGCCCGTAGTGTTAGGTAAGGGGTAAATGTAGGGGCATGGGTGGGTTGCGCTTCGGCGGGTCGGTGTGGACTTGTTGGGCCGAAGGGCCTGTTTCCACGCTGTAATGTAATCTAATCAAAAAAACTCTGAGGTGTAGTCCATCTGGTCTAGGCCATTTATCCACCTTCAGACATTTCAGTTTTCTATCACCTTCTCCTTGGTAATGGCCACCATACCCACCTATGCACCGACCCCACACAACTCTCTTGAATGTTTAAGATGTTACTCGGGTCTTCCACTATGAAGACAGACACAAAGTACTTGTTCAGTTCTTCCACCATTTCTTTGCTCCTATTACTACTTCTCCAGCATCATTTTCCAGTAGCCCAATGTCTCTGTTTTGCCCTTTATATATCTAAAGAAACTCTTACAGTATTCCTTTATATTACTAGCTAGCTTACCCTCATATTCAATCTTCTCCTTCCTTATTCCTTTTTCTGTTGCCCTCTGTTAGTCTTTGTAAGCTTCCCAATCCTCTGGTTTCCCACTGCCCTTTGCCACATTATATGCTTTCTCTTTTGCTTTTATGCTATTCCTGACTTCCCTAGTCAGCCACGGTTGCCTCATCCTCTCTGTACCATGCTTCTTTTTATTTGGAATGAATCCCTGCTGTGTCTCCTGAATTACTCCCAGAAACTCCTGCCATTGCTGTTGCACTGTCTTTCCTGCTGGGTCCTCTCCCAGTCAATTCTACCCAGCTCCTCCCTCATGCCTCTGTAGTTGCCTTTATTCAGCTGTAATACCATTACCTTTGATTCTATCTTCTCCCTCTCAAATTGCAGAGTATGTTCAATCATATTATGATCACTGCCTCCTAAGGGAGTGTAAGGTGAAGGAACCCTTATCAAGTCTGCCTCATTGCCCAACACTAAATCCACTATTGCCTGTTCCTAGTGAGTTCCACCACAAGCTGCTCCAAAAAGCCATCTCATAGATATCCCACAAATTCCTTTTCGTGCAATGCACTACCAACCTGATTTTCCCAGTCCACCTGCATATTGAAATCCCCCATGATCACCTACATGTCTTTTCTATCTCCTGGTATATCTTGTGCCCCACATCCTGATTACAGTTTGGAAGCCCATACATAACTCCCTTTTTTTATCTTTATGGTTCTTCAAACCTGTCCCTTCAAATTCTATATCATATGACCCTACACCATTTCCGGCTTCTGATTTAATTCCATCTCTTACTGATAAGGCAATCCCACATCCTCTGCCCACCTGCCTGTCTTTTCAATAGCATGCATATCCAGCTGCTAGTCTTCATCCTCTTGCAGTTACATCTCTATGATGCTCACATCATACCTGTCAATTTCAATCTGTGCCACAAGCTCATTTACCTTACTTCATTTACTGCTTGCATTCAGATACAGTACCTTCAGTTCTGTATTGACCGTCTCTCTTCTCATTGGCATCCCCTTATCTGGTGTGCTTGAAGTTTGATTCCTAACCTTTTCCAAACACTGTCCAATTTTGCGTTCTAGAGACTTTAACGATCTCTAAGCTCTCATTTCTTTTCATTGGTTTCATATTTTTCCATGCAGTTGAATCCAATCCTACAAATATTAACCTGCTGCTTTGTTCCCCATTAGCCATGATACTTCTTGGGATTTAACCCTTTCCTTCATCCCCACTTTTTAGTTTAAAGTACTGTTGACTGTCCTATTTAACCTTTTCCCTAGAACACTGGTCCCAGTTTGGTTCAGGTGAAGACAATCCCAACAGTACAGATCCCTCCTGTTCCAGTACTGATGCCAGTGCCCCATGAAAAGGAACCCCTGTTTCCCCCAGCACTCTTTTAGCCATGTGTTTACCTCCCTTATTCTCGTGTCCCTAAGGCGAGCCGGACGTAGCTCAGGTAGTAATCCGGAGATTATAACCCTTAAAGACCTATTCTTAATTTAGTTCCTAGTTCCTCACAATTCGTAAACAGGTCATCTTTCCTAGTCTTGCCTGTGTTGTTTATCCCGGTGTGGACCACAACAACTGAATCCTCCCCCTCCCTCTTCAATATCCTTTCAGGCCAGTCACAGATGTCTCTCACCCTGGAACCAGGTAGGCAACATACCATGCAGTACTCTTGATCTTGCTTAAATAAGGATGCTATCTATTCCGCTCATTATGGAATCCCTTTATTGCTGGCACTTCCTAAGGACCTACCATTCATTGTGTACATCTTCCTGCATTGGGATGACTGATCTCAAACAACTCCAACTATCTTCCAATGTGCCAGGTATGACTCTAACCAGTGGAGATTTTCTCTCTGATACACAGTGATTTCAGTTTTGCTGTGACATCGTGATGTAACATATATTCAAATGCAGTGCTGATGTCAAGAGCTGTCACTCTGAACTCACCTCTACTCAACTCTTCTGTCCCTATTTGAATTAAGGTTAATTACAAGACTGTAATGAGGTCAGGAGCTGAATGACCTGGAGAAACCCAACTAAGTATCACTGAGTAGGTTATTACTGAACAAGCACAACTTGATAGCTCAGTTGACAATCTTTTCATTGACTCTGCTGATGATCATGACTGGACTGAGAAGGTGGATTGGACTTGTCCTGCCTTTTGTGTATAGAACATGCCTGGGCAATTTTCTGCATTGTCAGGTAGATGTCAATGTTGCAATTAAACTGGAATAGCATGGACGCAGGCACAGCTAGTTCTACAGGGCAAATCTTCAGTGCTATTGCCAGAATATTGTCAGGGCCATGGCCTTTACAGTATCAGTGTTTACAGATATTTCTTGCAGTGTGAAATGAATTGGCTAAAGATTGGTATTTATGATCCAGGGCAATTGGACTATTATCTGAAAAGGAAAAATTTGCAGTGTTCTGGGGAAGAGACAAAGGAGTGGATCTAAATGAAAGTTGAGGATTTTTGAGAAGATTTGTAGCTCAGCTTGAGGTTTTGGATGTAGGTTTGCTCGCTGAGCTGCAAGGATCATTTCCAGACATTTTGTTACCCTACAATGTAACATTTTCAGTGGGCCTCAGACGAAGCAATGCTGAAAATTCCTGCTTTCTATTTATATGTTTATAACCCAAAGAAGCCCAAACAAATAAACAGAAAGCAGGAATTTTCAGCATTGCTTCGCCTGAGGCCCACTGAAGATGTTACCTAGTAGAGTAACGAAACGTCTGGAAATGAACCTTCCAGCTCAGCAAGCAAGCCTATATCCAAACTTGAGGATCTTGTGATGCACTGGAAGGGCAATTATCTCTCCTCCAGAGCTCGGAGTCTGAATACCATCTCAGGACTTGATGGTCACAGGAACAGTCATAACAGACCAAACGCATTGATTTTCAATCTGTGAATCCTTCTGATCAGCCAGAATTGTGTGGGAGCTGCCCCACATTAGAAATCTCCATGCACAGACTCTAACCAACAGCAAGTGTAATCATTATTCTGAGGATATACAATACACACACATAAACTACCTGAGCTCTTTCCTTCAGACAGCCAAATGCTGGTATGATGGGCTGATTGGCCTCCTTCTATACTGTAGCCTGTCTATGATTCAGTACAATTGTATGTGCAATTATGTGAACTATACAGTGTTATCTTTGAAGCACAAGTCATATGCAGTTGTATTCCTTAAGCCAAGTCAATGCTTCTGTTGTGCATAAACTATTTGGGTGAATGCAGGAAAATCTCTTTGTCTTTACTGCATTTTGGACTGCTGGGCATTTCTCTCTCAGTCAAAATTGCAATGTATTTGATGGGGATCTGATTGACCAATAGTTAATTTCACAACTCTACTAAGAGCAGAATCCCACACATTTGATACTCCTTACAGATAATATCTTTAACATCTAAATAAATTGTGAGTCTGTTATAAGGATACATTTTCACTTAACTATGAATAACACAGCTGTGTATCACTTTCATTTCAAATGCAGTTTGTGACAGAATCTCCCTTGGTCTGGAGCTAATCAACATTGATGACTTGTTGGAATTGGTGACTAGGTATCAGTTTGATGGTGGTGGTGGTGGTGGCAGTGGTAGTGGTGTTGGCAGTGGTGGGGTGGGGGGGTGGGGGGGTGAGGATTTATGCAGTTCCTCATCACCTACTTTTCTCTCTCGTTTTATCTGTCACACCCAAGTCCAGATCCCCATTATCAGCTGCATTCCTCCTGGTCTGAAATTAAACTGGAGGAGTCCTGGTAAACCAATTGATACACATTGATTATTTTAATCACAAAATTGATTGAAATAAAAGTTTTCTTTGAGTCAGGGTTGATTTTGAACATATAACTAAATTCCAATTAGATTGCTTAGAAACGGACATAATATTAAGTGGATTGCAAACTACATCTTCACTCTCTGCAGCTTCCATCAAATATTTACAGCAATTAGTCTCTGTAAGCTTTTTTAAAAATTTTAACGTCAATGAGCTATTAAAGATTCCAGTGGTTAGAGATCAAAAATGACACTGTTGCTTCAATTTATTCTAGACTAACTGACGACATTAATTTTGAAGGTAAAGCCGGGTTGTGCAGCTCTTTGTGCTTCAGTAACATTGAAGCTGGAAAGCTCCGAGGAAACAAATGTTTTTGAAACTGCTGAGAACAGGGTCTGAGAAAACAGCAAGTGCAATTTATTAAACTGCTCTGTCATTACAGTCTATAGCATAATCAGGGTCAGGACATTAGTGATGGAGGATCTCAGATTGAAAAAACAATGTGTGGATGTTTGGACAGAGCTAAGAATTAGAAAGGGACATCAGACCTTGTTTAGAGTTATTTATAGGCCATATAATAGTGGTTCTTAGGGGGATGGTATGAATCAGACTAGAGAAACATGTAACATGGGTGAAGCTGTTTTCATAGGTGACTTCAACTGGAATACCAACTGGGTAAATCAATTGAACACTAGCAGTGGAGGATGAGTTTGAGTGGATTAGGGATGGTTTTCTAGAGCAGCATATTGATGAGCTAAGTAGAAGCCATGCAATTTTAGATCTAATATTCTGCAATGAAAAAAGACTAATCAACAATCTTGTTGTAAAAGAGCTTTCAGAGATGAGTAAACACCACGTG
The DNA here is from genome assembly GCF_004010195.1 of Chiloscyllium plagiosum. Classification (NCBI taxonomy): domain Eukaryota; kingdom Metazoa; phylum Chordata; class Chondrichthyes; order Orectolobiformes; family Hemiscylliidae; genus Chiloscyllium; species Chiloscyllium plagiosum. The sequence continues at coordinate 30,101,952 of NC_057747.1, forward strand.
ATAGAATTTTACATTTTGTTTGAAAGTGAGATGTTTCAATTTGAAGCAAGGATGTTAAATTTATGAGGATAAAAGGTAGCCATTTCAGGAAGGATTTAAAGTGAGAGTTAAGAAGAGCAAAGAGAGGACACGAGCAGTCTTTAGCAAATAGAATAAAGGAGAACCCTAAAGCTTTCTATAGGTATGTGAGGAATAAAAGAATGACTAGGGTAGGAATAGGGCCAGTCAAAGACAGAAGGGGGAAGTTGAGTGTGGACCCTGTGGAGATCGGAGAGGTGCTAAACAAACATTTTTCATTGGTTTTCACTCAGGAAAAGGAGAATATTCTAGAAGAGAAGAATGAGGTACGAGAAATTAGACTAGAAAGGATCGAGGTTAGTTACAAATAGGTCTTATGAATTCTAGAAGGAGTGAAAGTAGATAAGTCCCCTGGGCCGGATGGGATTTATCCGAGGATTCTCTGGGAAGCTAGGGAGGAGATAGCAGGGCCTTTGGCTTTGATATTTGAATCGTCATTGTCTACAGGTTTAGTACCTGAGGACTGGAGGATTGAAAATGTTATGTCCTTGTTCAAGAAGGGCAGTCGAGATGACCCAGGTAATTATAGACCAGTGAGCCTTACTTCTGTTATAGGAAAAGTTTTGGAAAGGATTATAAGTGATAAGATTTATAATCATCTAGCAAGCAACAATTTGATTTCAGATAGTCAACATGGTTTCGTCAAGGGCAGGTCGTGTCTCACAAACCTCATTGAGTTTTTTGAGAAGGTGACCAAGCATGTAGATAAGGTTAAGGCAGTTGACGTGAAATATATGGACTTCAGTAAAGCCTTTAATAAGGTTCCACATGGTAGGCTGATGGAGAAAATGCAGAGGCTTAGAATTGAGGGTAATTTAGCAGTTTGGATTAGAAACTGGCTTTCTGAAAGAAGGCAGTGAGTGGTGGTTGATGGAAAATATTCAGTCTGGAGTCCAGTTACTAGTGGTGTGCCACAAGGATCTGTTTTGGGATCACTGCTGTTTGTCATTTTCATAAATGACTTAGACGCAGGCATAGGTGGATGGATTAGTAAATTTGCAGATGACACTAAAGTCGGTGGAGTAGTGGTCAGTGTGGAAGAATGTTACAGGTTGCAAGGGAACTTAGATAAACTGCAGAATTGGGCTGAGAGGTGGCAAATGGAGTCCAATGCAGCTTAATGGGAGGTGATACACACTGGGAAGAATAACAGGAAGTATTGGGTCAATGGAAAGATTCTTGGTAGTGTGGATGTGCAGAGGGATCTTGAAGTCTATGTACATAGATCCCTGAAAGTTGCCACCCAGGTTGATAGTGCTGTTAAGAAGGCATATGGTGTGTTAGGTTTCATTCGTGGAGGGTTTGAGTTCCGGAGCCGCAATATCATGCTGCAACTATACAAAACGCTGGTGCGGCCACACTTGGAATATTGTGTACAGTTCTGGTTGCCATATTTCGGGAAGGATGTGGAAGCATTAGAAAAGGTGTAGAGGAGATTTACCAGGATGTTGCTTGGTCTGGAGGGAATGTCTTATGAGGAAAGGCTGAGAGACTTGGGTCTGTTCTCATTGGAAAGAAGAAGGCTAAGGGTGGATTTGATAGAAACATACACGATGCTCAGAGGATTATATAGGGTAGACAATGAAAGTCTTTCTTATGAAGATGATGATATCAGCTTGTACGAGGGGCATAACTACAAATTGAGGGGTGACAGATTTAAGACAGACATCAGAGGCAGATTCTTTACTCAGAGAGGGGATAGGGGCGTGGAATGCCCTACCTGCTAATGTAGTCAACTCAGCCACATTAGGGAGATTTAAACAATTCTTAGATAAGCACATGGATGATGATGGGATAGTGTATGGGGATGAGCTGAGAATAGTTCACAGGGATAGTGTATGGGGATGAGCTGAGAATAGTTCACAGTTGGCGCAACATCGAGGGCCGAAGGGCCTGTTCTGCGCTGTATTGTTCTATAAATGATATGAATGAAAATACAGGTGTCTGTAAGTTACCAGACAACATGAAATTGTGGATGGTAAGGAACATTGTCAAAGGATACAAGAGGACAAACATCAGTTGGAAATATGGATGGAGAAATGGCAGATGAAATTTAATCTGAACAAGTGTAAAGTGATTCTTTTTGTAAGGTAAAATGCAAGATAAAAGTATACAGTAAATGGTAGGACCCTTCGGAGCATTGATATACAGAAGGATCTTACATGGCAAGTGCATAGCTCTCCGAAAGTGGCAACACAAGTGGTTAAGGTAGTCAAGAAGGTGCATGACATGCTTGCCTTCATAGGTCACTCATTGATGATAAAAGTTGGCAAGTCATGCTGCATCTATATAGAATTTTAGCCCGACCACATTTAGAGTACTGTATGCAGTTCTGATCACCACCCTAGGTGGAGGCTTTGGAGAAGTTGCAAAAGATGTTGCCCTGACTGGAGCACATTAGCTATTAGGAGAGATAAGACAAAATTCAGAGAATCATGGAATTCCTACAGTGTGGAAGCTGGCCATTTGGCCATCAAGTTGTTGTCATGAAAGGCTTGTTTCAACACTGTAGGGATTCTATGATAGAAAGAATGAAATTTGCGCCAACTCTCTGAATGGCATCCCACACAGACCTACCCCTTTACCCTACCCCTGTAACCCAGTACTTTCCATGGCTAACTCACCTAGCCTACATATCACTGGACACTATGGACAATTTAGCATGGCCAAACCACCTAACCTGCACACCTTTGGACTGTGGAAGAAAATTGGAGCACCTGGAGGAAACCCACACAGACTTGGTGACAATGTGCAAACTCCACACAGACAGTTGTCCAAGGGTGGAATCAAATCTGGTCCCTGGCGCTGTGAGGCAGCAGTGCCACCCACGGACTGTTGGATTGCACTAGAGCATTGGAGGCTGAGAGACAGTTTGGTAGAAGTACAATATATGAAATTATGAGAGGCATGGATAAGGGGATAAGGTATCATTGGAGTCGTTATCCCCAGAGTGAAAATGTCAAATGCTTGATGGGCCGGGATGGGGGAGGAGATCATAGATTTAAATTGAGAGGGGGAAAATTTAAAGGAGATGTACGAGATAAGTTTTTTCCAGGGAGGTGGTAGAAGTAGGTACAATTGTAACACTCAAGAGGCATTTGGACACACACGACAGGCAGGGAATACAAGGATACAGACGATGTGTCGTGAGATAGGATTCGTTTGGAATGGCATCATGGAGAGCTGCACTGTCAGCGGTGCCACTTTGGCAGAGACAAGTCACTGGGCTAGTAATCCAGAAACCCCAGTCCATGTTCGAGGGACATGGATTCAAATGCTGCCATTGCAGATGGCAAAGAAATTTTACACTATCCATTTTCCAGTCTCTGGGACTCTGCCTGATGATAGTTATTGAATAAAACTTTATTTCAACAAAAACCTGGAACTGAAAGCTAGTGAATGGTGACCATGTAACCATTATTGATTGTCACAAAAACTCACCTGGTTTACTGATATCATTTAGGGAAAGAAATCAGCTGTCCTTACTTGGTCTGGTTTACAAGTGACTCCAGACCCAGAGCAAAGTGGGTGACTCTTAACTGCCCCTGAATTAGCCAAGTCAGTTAATCAGTTCAAGGGTAAAGAGGAATAGGCTACAAATGCCAACCTTGCCAGTGACACCCATATTCCATAAACATATTTGGTTTTCTTTCTCCCCAACTTCTTTTCTACATCCTGTTACCAACTTTACTCCCTTCAATTTGGGTCATTTCTGAAATTTTCCATCCCGCTGACAAGCTTGTTTAAACCCACCCCAACAGCACTCATGAGGATATCAGTCCCAGTCCTGTTAAGATGTCCTAGAACCTCTGCCAAGGCCTGATGCCCTCTCTCCTACACTATGTGTTCAATCAATCGATCCTGCTGTTTTTATGTTCACCAGCACATGATACTAGGTATAATCCTTTAATTTCCTTGCCAAAAGCAACAGCAATTGCTGGAAAAACACAGCAGGTTTAGCAGCACCTGTAGAGAGAAAGCAGAGGTAACATTTTGGTTCCAATGACCTTTCATCAGAACTGACCATAGCTAGGAAAAGGATGGTATGTAACTGAAGATTGAGTGGGGGTAGGGCAAGGAATAAACAATAGGTAGAGATGGGGCCCAGAGAGAGAGAACAACATTTGAGCAGATAAAGGAGTGGGTAAAGGTCAGCTTGGGAGACTGAATGGGGATCATAATGGGTTGTGGTAGTTGCATATGTGATGACAAGGCCTGGTGTGTGGACTAGGGTAAGGACATGTGATAAGGTGCTCAGGCCTGAACATTATTGAACTTAATATTGTGTCCAGAAGGCTGTTGAGTTCCCAAGTGAAAAATAAGGTGTTGTCCTTCCAGCTTGTGCTTTGTTGGAGCACTGCGGCAAGCTCGAGATAGAGATGTTGATCAGAGAATACGGTGGTGTGTTTGGTTTGCAGTCAGAATGTAGGTGTTCTGTAAAGTATTAACCCAGTCTATACAATGTCTCCCCAATATAGAAGAGACTACATTGTGAAACATCCTTTAGTATAAATGCCAATCTTTTCCTCGCTACAATCAGTTCTGAAGGAGGATCCCTAGACCTGAAAGCTAAATCTGCTTTCTCTCCACAGCTGCTGCCAGTCCTGAGTTTTTCCAGCAATTTCTGTTTTAGTTTCTGATTTCCAGCATCAGCAGTTTTTTTTTCCCGTTTCTTTCCTAACTTTCTGAAAACTGCTCTCAGGAGCTCATTGCTCTTCCTACTTGTGTCACTGGTACCAATGTGGGGAAACCACACATAATGGCTGATTGTCCCCTCAACAAGGATGCCCTGCAGTCAAGATTAGAGTCGTGCTGGAAAAGCACAGCAGGTCAGGCAGCATCCGAGGAGCAGGAAAATCAACATTTCGGGCAAAAGCCCTTCATCAGGAATCAAGGATGTTCTGCAAACTGTCATGTAAACAGTGGAATTTCATACATACATTTAATATCATTTATTCTAAGTTTAGGTTTCTGCATTTTCAGTTAGTAACCAATGGCTTTTCGGTGTGTCTGTAGCTAATATTAATTTGTCAATATTTCTGTGGCCACCTTGAGTTCTCTTAAATCAGTTTTTGACATCTGTATTCAGAGTGGTTTGTATGCACCACTAATGAATTTTTTTTGTTTCTTTTGGATTGCATTATGACCCAGCAAGGTAAAATGCCTCAAGGCTTATTAGAGATTCTTCATTTGGAGGTGCCTGTGTTGGACAGGGGTATACAAAGCTAAACATCACACAACACCAGGTTATAGTCCAAAAGGTTTATTTTGAAGCAGTAGTTTTTGGAACACTGCACAACCACCTGATGAAGGAACAGCACTCCAAAAGCTAGTGCTTCCAAATAAACCTGTTGGACTGTAACTTGGCGTTGTGTGATGTTTAGAGATTTCTGGAACTTGTGTTTTTTAAGCTTAATGGTAATACCAATGGTGATCGACACTTTTCATTTCAGCTTTTACTTTGATTATTGGACAATCCTATGAAATCCTTGGAATATCATGGTGACATGGGCCAGTGCTCCTGAGAATTGAAGAATGTAGTGAACAAGATTGCCTTAGAGCAAAGAGTTGGTGTTGGTTCAAGATCAGAAATGTTGGGATAAAATCCTTAAAAGGGTTATGTAAAATTGAGCAGGGTGGAAGCTTACGTGTAAAATAACTCCAGGAGAGATTATCACAGTTCTACTCTAAAAGCTGAAGTCACAAGTCACTTAAACTTACTGAGGTGATAGATACAGAGATTCTAGAGTGTGTATTGTATGACAGGTGTTTTCAGTACTATACCAGGGGTGTGTTCTGAGTACTACTTGTGGGTGGCATGGTGGCTCAGTGGTTAGCACTGCTGCCTCACAGTGCTAGAGACCCGGGTTCAATTCCTGCCTCAGGCGACTGTCTGTGTGGAGTCTGCACATTCTCCCTGTGTCTGTGTGGGTTTCCTCCGGGTGCTCCGGTTTCCTCCCACAATCCAAAAATGTGCAGGTTAGGTGAATTGGCCATGCTAAATTGCCTGTAGTGTTAGGTGAAGGGGTAAATGTAGGGGAATGGGCCTGGGTGGGTTGTGCTTCAGTGGATCAGTGTGGACTTGTTGGGCCATAGGGCCTGTTTCCACACTGTAAATAATCTAATCTAACCTAAACCTCGGTTATCCGAACATCAATAATCCAAGTTTCAGATTATCTGAACAAGATCTCAAGGTCCCATAAAAATTATCTGTTATTCAAACAATCAGTTATCCGAATAAAATACTCCCTGCCCGTCTCATTTGAATAATTGAGGCTGTTTTTTAATAATAGCAGTTTCTTTTTCTTTTCAATTTATGAAGGAGTAGTTTGGTGTTAATGGGATTCTACTTTATCTGTGTATTTGAAAATCTTTAAATTTGCATTATAAGTAGATGGGTTGGTTTATTCTACTTTATATTCAGTTCTCCTCTTAATAAAATTCTGCTTTATTGTTAAAGCAAAATCTGAAGTATTAGGTGTTTATGTTTCAATGAGAATATTTTGTTAAATCCGAAACAAATTAAAATATGATCTACCAAGCCAAGTCCTATCTGCGATCTGATTTGTTCAGGAATAATATGAGTTGGGATCATAATAAGTCATTCAATGACATACTTAACCTGGGCACCAGAGAGGCAAGACACCATCCTGGAGTCTGTTTCCTGCTGCAGAAATGCCTGTCTGATCCCCTGTCTATGGAATCCTCTGTCCTCACCACCCTTCCATTCTTCACCCTTCACCCATGTACAGCTGAGATTACCTTGGTGGCAGGACTAGGAAGGCTTATTCACCAATTGCCCTCACCGATTTCCAAAAGTGGAATACTGATTCAAAAGCAGGATAGTCTCAGGGGACTCCTGCACTGCCTGCTTGATGGTCACAGACGCCTGGAGGAAGAACGCCTCATCTTCCGCCTCGGAACTTCAACCCCAGGGCATCAATGTGGATTTCAACAGTTTCCTCATTTCCCCTTCCCCCACCTCATCCTAACTTCTAACCTCCAGCAACTCGATCCCCTGACCTGTCCGGACTTGTCCGACCTGCCCAGCTCCTTTTCCACCTATCCACTCCACCCTCTCCTCCCTGACCTATCACCTTCATCTCCTTCCCCACTGACCTATTGTACTCTATGCTACTCTCTCCCCATCCCCCCCCTCCTCTAGCTTATCTCTCCACGCTTCAGGCTCTCTGCCTTTATTCCTGATGAAGGGCTTTTGCCCGAAACGTCGATTTTGCCTGTCCTTGGATGCTGCCTGAATTGCTGTACTCTTCCAGCACCACTGATCCAGAAACAAATTGCCTCTACCCTACTATGACCACCTCCCTGAAGGTATGATGCACATTGTTCTCTATCTCATGAATGTGCAACAAAGGCTTCAGCCACCACTCAAGATCTAAAACCCAGAGATCAAACTTGTGAAGCTGGAGATACTTAGTACAGATGTGTTCATTTGGGACACATGGCATATCCATGATTTCACACACATAGCTATACATACATTCCATTTTGAAACTTTTAATGGTTTGATATGAATGAATAGGTCATTTCAGGGAGCATATAAGAGTCAACCACATCACTTCAGGGCAGGATGTCGGATTGCTCACTAAGCTGGAAGGTTCATTTTTAGACATTTCGTCACCATACTAGGTAACATTTTCAGTGAACATCTTTAGTGAATTGATTTACCACCCCCTGAGAAAAAGAACAGGAAATTACATCACCTCAGGAAATGACATCACTAACCCAAAGAAACCCAAACATATAAATAGAAAGCAGGAATCATCAGCAGTGCTTCACCAGGGGGCTCACTGAAGATGTTACCGACATCCAGAACCACAACCTGAGCTACAAATCTTCTTAAAACTCGCTAACACTTAAGGGTAGTAAATTTCTTTCCCTAACAGTGATCACAACTCCTTAAATTTTAAGATAGCTATGAATCAGGAGAAGTCAGGACCTTGTGGGAAGGTGCTAAATTCGGGGAGGTCAAATTAGGTCAGTATTAGGCAGCAGCTAAGGAATTTTAATTGGAAGGCATTGTTATTGGACAAATCCAAATTTAACATGTGGGAGCCATTTAAAGACCTGCGCATTAGAATTCAGGGCCAGTATGTTCCAGTAAGGAGGAAGGGCAAGGTAAAGGGCCCTTGGATAATGAATTTAATCAAAAAGGAGAAAGGAAGCATAAGTAAGGTTTAGGAAGTTAAAAGTGGACAGTGCCCATGAAGAATATAAAGAATATAAAGAAAGCAGGAAAGATTTCAAGCAGGTATTAGGAGGGAAATGACCTTGGTAAGTAGGTTAAACAGAACCACAAGGCATTCTATGGATACATGAAAAACAAGAGGATAACTCAGGAAAAGGTAGGACCACGCAAGGATAAAGAAGGGAACTTGTGGTTGGAGGCAGAGGATGTGGGCAAGATCCTAAATGAGTACTTTGTGCCAGTATTCAGCCAGGAGAATGAGATGAAGGATAGTGAGATTAATGTGGAGCATGCTAATATGTTAGGACATTCGTAAATCAAGATAGAAGTGGTGTTTGGTTTCTTGAAGAGCCTTGAGATAAATAAGTCCCCAGGGCCTCATGGTATTTACCTCAAGTTATAGAAAGAGGCAAAGAGGAGATTGCTGGGGCCTTGATCAAGATCTTTGTCTCCTCTCGAGCTACTGGAGAGGTCCCAGAGGACTGGCAAGTAGCTAATGTTGTTTCTCTGTCCAAAGGAAATAGGCCAGTGAGTCTTACATTGCTGGTTGAGAAGCTATTGGAGAGAATTTTTAGGGTGTATGCACATTTGTAAAAGCATGGCCTAATTAGAAACAGTTAGCATGGTTTTGTGTGGGCAGGTCATGTCTTACTAACTTGACTGAATTTTTCAAGGAGGTGACCTAAGTGATCAATGAGCGTAGAACAGTGGATGTTGTTTACATGGATTTCAGTAAGGCTTTTGACAAGGTCCATCCTGTAATGCTCATCTAGCAGATTAATTGGGATCCACAGTGACTTGGCAGTGTAGATTCAGAATTGGCTTGCCCATAGCAGGCAGACCTTCATGGTGGAAAGATTTTCTTCAGGCTGGAGATCCATGACTAGTGGTGTTCTACAAGAATCCACATTGGAACCTCTTCTGTGTGTAATATATATAAATGATTTGGATGAAAATGTAGATGGACGAGTTAGTAAGTTTTCAGACCATATGAAGATCAGTGGAGTAGTGGATAGTGTAGAAGAACATACATAGAACATACATAGAACATTACAGCGCAGTACAAGCCCTTCGGCCCACGATATTGTGCTGACCTGTCATACCAATCTGAAGCCCATTTGAAGACAATCAAATGATACAGCAGCATATAGATCAGTTGTAGGTATCGGTGAAGAAATGGCAGATGGTGTTTAATCTGGGTAAGTGTGAGGTGCTGCACTTTGGGAAATCAAATGTTAAGAAAAAACATACAGTTAATGGCGGAACCTTGAACAGCGTTGATGTACAGAAGGATCTTAGAGTACAAGTCCAAAGCTCCCTGAAAGTAGCCACACAAGTAGATAAGGGTAATAAAGAAGACATATGTCTTGCTTGCTTTTATTGGTTGGGGAATTCAGTAGGAGAAAGTGAGGTCTGCAGATGCTGGAGATCAGAGCTGAAAATGTGTTGCTGGAAAAGCGCAGCAGGTCAGGCAGCATCCAGGGAACAGGAGAATCGACGTTTCGGGCATAAGCCCTTCTTCAGGAATTCAGCAAAAGAGTCAGGATGTCATGTTGCAGCTTTATAAGATTTTTACGTTCAATGCTGGTTGCATATTACAGGAGGAGGTGGATACTTTGGAGAGCGTGCAGAAGAAGTTTATTGGTATGCTGCCTGGATCCGAGGGTATGAACTATAACAAGAGGCTAGAAAAGCTTGGGTTGCTTTCACTGGAGTGGCAGAGGCTGAGGGGGGACTTGATAGAAATCTGAAAACTATGAGATGCATAGACAGGGTTGATGATCAGAATCTATTTTCCAGCGTTGAAATGTGTCAAGGGGGCATGCATTTAAGGGGAAAGGGGAAAGTTCAAAGCAGTTGTGAAGGGCAGGTTGTTTTATACAGAGAGTGGTAGGAGTCTTCAATGGTGCTGGAGGAAGATATGATAGGGGTATTTAAGGTACTTTCGGTAAGCACATGAATATACAAGGCATGAAGAGATATGGACCAAGGGTAGGCAGAAGGGATTAGTTTAATTTGGCATCATGCTTGAAACAATGCTGTGGGCCAAAGGGCCCATCCTTATGCTGTACAGTTCTATGTTCTAAATGGTATTGGTGAACTAGATGAACTTTTATGACAATACTTTTGTGGCCATCAATGAAGTAACAATTTTTGATTAGATTACTTACAGTGTGGAAACAGAGTTAAAAATCACACAACACCAGCTTATAATCCAACAGGTTTAATTGGAAGCACACGAGCTTTCGGAGTGACGCTCCTTCAAGGTGATAGTGGATGGCTCAATCCTCCGAAAGCTAGTGTGCTTCCAGTTAAACCTGTTGGATTATAAGCTGGTGTTGTGTGATTTTTAACTCTGTATCCCTCAGTCCAACACCGGCATCTCCAAAGTGTGGAAACAGGCCTTTCAGCCCAACAAGTCCACACCGACCCTCCGAAGAGCAACCCACCTAGACCCATTCCCCTACATTTACCCCTTCACCTAACACTACGGATAAAATAGCATGGCCAATTCTCCTAACCTGCACATCTTTGGAGTGTGGGAGGAAACCGGAACACCTGGAGGAAACCCACGCAGACACTGGGAGAATGTGCAAACTCCACACAGTCAGTTGCCTGAGGCGGGAATTGAACCCAGGTCTCTGGCGCTGTGAGGCAGCAGTGCTAACCACTGTGCCATCGTGCTGCCCCTTTCTTGGAATTTAAATTCCACCATCTGGTGTGGTGGGATTCAAAGTCCTATCCCATTGCATTACCCAGATCTCAGGATTACTATTCAACAGTAATTCTACAATGCCACCACCTCCCTATAGTTGTATTAAAAATTCCTATGAGAACTACTTCAATCATGAAACATGGGCATATTGCTGACTGCTTATTCCTAGTTGCCCTTAAGATGATTGTGAACGACCTTCTTGAACCGCTGACCCACAATGGTCCTTACAGAGAGGGAAGTCCAGGAATTTTGACCTTCTTGCTTATCAGATACTGCTTGGTAGCATTGTTGATGACGCCTTCCATCACATTACTGACGATCAAGGTTAGACTGATAGGGTGGTATAACTGACCTGGTTGGATTTGTCCTGGTTTTTTGTGTACAGGGCATACCTGAGCAATTTTCCCACATTGTGTAGGTGCCAGTGTTGTACCTGTACTGGAACAGCCTGGCTAGGGGAGCTGCAAGTTCTGCAGCACAAGTCTTCAGTATTATGGCCAGAATGTTGTTAGGTCCCATAGCTTCTGAAGTATCCATGTCTCCAACCGTTTCTTGATATTACGTGGAGTGAATCAAATTGGCTGAAAACTGGTATCTACGATGCTGGGGACCAGGAGAGGAGGCCGAGATTGATCATCCACTTGGCACTTCTGGCTGAAGATTGCCGTGAATGTTTCAGGTTTATGTGTTGGGCTGTTTCACCACAGATGATGGGAGCATTTGTGCAGCATCCCCCTGCAGTGAACTGCTTAATTCTCCATCATGTTTATGACTGGATGTGGCAAGACTACAGACCTTAAATGTGATCTGTACGTTGTGGGATTGCTTAACTCTATCTGTCACTTGCTGCTTATGCTGTTTGACAAGCAAGTAGTCTTGTTTAGTAGCTTCCCCAGGTTGACACCTCATTTTCAGGTGTGCCTGCTCCTGGAGCTGGAACGTCGTCCTAAACCTTCCATTGAACCAGGATAGATTCCCTGACTTGATGGTGATGGTTGAGTGGAGAATATTCTGGGCTATGAAGTTGCAGATTGTTTTGGAGTAGAACTCTGTTGCTGTTGATAGCTGTTATGAAGTTGAAGGTGTACACTGTACCTTTAGGAGAGAGTGAATGCTGTTCTGAACTGACAGCTTACAAGCACCTGTCTGATATGACTAGATGGCAGCCTCAAAGTGTACTGGAAAATTGAAAATATGTAACATTTGGCTGTGAAATAGATACTTGAGTAGGTTGCTGTTTTGACAGCAATTTGAATTTAACCAATTAGTTCAAATTATGCCCCAGGATACTAAAACCAATCAAGTTGAATTTATTGTTTTAATGATACGATCTTGGGGATATAAAAATGCATTTTGAAAATTGGAGACAGAGCAACTACCATCAAAAGAGACCCAAGAAATTAGGAAACCTTCTCTATCAAAGGTACCTTTTCATATGAAACATACTCGCAGTAAAAAGAAAGGAGGCAACCCAGTGACATCTTCAGCCGGAAGAAGACGGACACTGAAGATGATAGCCGCTGTATAGTTTTGAAATTAAGTTGATGTATTTTTAGTAAGTGTCTTATTGTAACAGCGTATTATTATCGAGTTGGAGGCAGGTAATAAGATGTTAAGACAAAGAGGAGCTTAAGAGTTGTGAATAGTTGTTGTTTCAGAGTTGGAGAATAAGTTGACATTATTTTCTTTAAATTGTGAAATTTGGGACTTTCTGCCACTCAAAGTTTAACAGATTACAAGGCGAGGTGAGCTCTTCTAAGTGTTTCGTTTAATCAACAGAAGGGTTCACCACTTTATCATTACATAACCCCTAACACCTCATAAATGCCCACTTGCACCCCACTTCAAAAGGCTTATTTCAGATCTCAACAAGATTATGGGAAGAATTTTCTTCTCATTTCTACTCATGTTTGAATGCTAATTTGTATGAAGTTGTATCCCAATGCTGTAGCCATTTCTATTGTAAATATTGCTTTTACTGGAACTATTTACAATTCCTGAGGTTGATTTACTGCCATCTACACTTCTTGCTGGCATTAACCATGCTACTGCTACCATGCAGGAAAGGGTGCCCAAAAATGCCTTCGGCAGAAACTAGGCCTGTCTTAGTGAAACAATAAAGGCTTATTACATTTGACTTTTGTAGCCATTTACATTAAATGTGAGATGGTCTCCTGTCAGACAATCAAGCCAAACTTAAGAGTACAGCAACTAGTACATGGAGAACTTGAATAGCGCACTCAGACCGGTTAGCTACTTGCAGGAATAGTCGTTTGTATCCAAATGAAGGGAATTATTATGATTTCAGTCACCATTTGGGGTGTCTGGAACTTCTAACATCAAAGGATTTTAAAATATTTTGTTGGTCTATCATCCAGTGTTTTGATACTTTTATAGTTTAGGAAAGTGATCAAGTTTGATTAACTGTTTCAGTGGGGCGCCTGTATCCCTAAATCTTTTATGCTGTTTTTAAATTTCATCTTCTACCACTATCTGAATAATTATTTCCAATGTGACAGCCTCTTTTGATTGAAACATTACCTAAAAGAGATGTATTAGAAATTCTGGAGACAACTGTCTGAAATTACAACTGTTTGTAACTGACCGGAAATACAAACTAACAATGTATAAAGATCATTTATAAAGTTGTTGGCAGGTTAAATATTGGTCTCTCCATTATACAAAGATTCTTGACTTAACGTAATTGTCATATGCTCTTACAATATTTTCAAAGGGAGCTGTCTATTTTCTTACATTTTGTTGCTCTAAAACATGAGATGCATTCAGGTTTACAGAGTACAGAAACGTGCTCATTTGTTCTTCTCTGGATTCCCCAAGCAATTGTATTGTTCTCATTGATTATTTCTTTCATATATACCATAACAATTCCCTGTATGGAGGAGTTTAAGTCTGTTAGGAGGCATAATATCTTCCTGCATTGTCATTATATTTAACTGCTGCTGTTTCACTTGATTAAGTGACACACTTGAAAACCATTGCAGAATTGTTTTCAATTCTTTGTTAATTCACTGACTTTACTGTTTAGTGTTATAAATTGTTCAACCATATGAAATGTTTAGTATTCTTCAGAAAATCTTTTAAATTCTTTCAAATACTGTAATATTTTTAAATTACTTGATAATAAAGATGAATTGCTAGCTATACTTCATATTTACAAGTTTTGGTGTATTTATCAAGATTAAGTTCTCTCATTTTCAGAAATTTTCCTTAACTTCTTTTAATTAAAGTTGAAAAACTTGTAAAGTTTCAAAATTATCCATTTATGCAGTAAAAATCATTTTCAAGCATTTAATTATGATTGAAATGCTTTAAATTTTAATTGCTTACTGTCTTCTAGTAATTCATCATTGGTGTATCTTTAATCTTATGTTTTTAAATGTTGCTTTCAGCATTAATTCTCTGGCATAGTAATCTGGTTAAAATTTATTTTTAAAAATATCAATCCTTTTATTGTTGTTTAATTTCTTCCAATATGTTTTAATTCATTTTTAAAAATCTCTACTCAAAAATGGAGACTGGCCCTTTTCCTCTTTCTCTAGGTCTTTTGCACACAAAATGGTGGCTTTACACTGTTTTTGCCTTCTTCCCAAGGCGATCTGCACCACCTTACAATTGACAAAAGTGGCATCATATTGATCTCAGGTCTTAATGCATAATTTCAATAGATTAACCAAAAATTGCTTTTCACTTCACCTTTAAACTAAAAACTTCCTTTTAATGAGTAGCCTTTTCCTTTAAAATATTTTTCTTGCAGTCTTGCCTGATATTGTTAAGTGATTGTAGCAATGTTTATTAGCTATTTATAATGTTTTAAGCTTCCTTTTAGCTGCTCAACCTGGAATTTTAAATTCAACTTACTTTCACCCTTCCCTTTAAGCTGTCGATTATCAACTACGGTATCCAGGTTTATGATTCAGGTTTCTCCTATATTAGCTTTTGTAAGACCCTACTTGGTTTCCATCAATGTTTTCAATACCTTTCATAGCTTCTTGTTGATTTGAGCTTTTCTAGGTAGACTTAACATTGTTAATACTTAGGCAGCCTTTTTAAACTACTGTCTGCTGCTTCCAGAAACAGCGAAAATTTAAACATCCACTCACAGTTTCCTTACTGGAAATGTTTTCCTCATTTCTTCTACTTGATGTTTGTGGCTTTCACGGGATTCAAGATCTCTTCAGGCTCTGGGCCCTGCTGTTACCATCTTGCCAATGCTGAAACCACCTGGAATCTCCTGGATAGATTCATTGCCACCAGTCCCTCCTGTTGGCATTAATCAAGCTACTGATACCATAATGGAAAGGATGGCCCATGCACTCAGTCTCAAGCAGAAGCAAGACCCTGTCTTCAGATAACAGTCAAGAATGAGTACATAACAGTACATTGTTCGGAGAAAGTGAGGACTGCAGATGCTGGAGAGAAAGATAGAGAGAGAGAGAGAGAGAAAGAGAGAGAAAGAGAGAGAAAGAGAGAGAAAGAGAGAGAAAGAGAGAGAGAGAGAGAGAGAGAGACAACCTACTCTTCTGGAAGTCTGAAGACTTCTCACTATATCATGCACACCCCCAAGCTGCTCAGGAACCAAAGAGTTGTCACCAACTGATGACCTTTGGCATCTGGTCGCACTTACATAAACCAAATAGGTACATGTTGTCAACCAAACCATATGCCCCACCCTCGCTGAGCTGTCTATAAACAGCTTTCCTACACTGCATGAATAAAGCAGCCCTGTTAATACCACATGTCTCAGTGACTTATTTTTAGAAGTGCAACAATTTGTCCCATACATCCTTTGGTTTTAAAACAGTCTTTCTTTATTTCCATTTTATCCACAATCAAATCATGGAAAAAAAAATGGTACGGTCTTTAAACCATGAGGTTACCGATTGTGCTGGAGTACAATTTTGTTGCTGTCAATGGCCCACAGCACCTGGAAACTTCACTAGGCTGACACCTCATTTTCAGGTACACCTGGTGCTGCTCCTGGCATGCCCTCCTGCACTCCATTGAACCAGGGTTGATCCCCTGGCTTGATGATAATGATTAATGGGGGATATGCCAGGCCAAGAGGTTACAGATTGTGCTGGAGTAGAATTCTGCTGCTGTTGATGGCCCACAGTGTCTCATGGGATGCTTAGTCTCGAGTTGCTAGATCTGTTCAAAGTCTGACCCATTTAGCACCGTGATAGAGATTATTTCAAAGTGAAGGTGAGACTTTATCTTCACAAGGACTATGCAGTTTTACCGATACTGTCACATACAGATGCATCTACAGCCAGCAGATTGGCAAGGATGAAGTCAAGCATGTTTTTCCCTCTTGCTGGTTCCCGCACCACCTTCCACAGACCCAGTCTAGCAGCGATGTCCTTTAGAGCCTGACACATTTGGTCAATAGTGTGGCTGCCAAGCCATTCTTGGTGGTGGACTCTGAAGTCCCCAATCAGAGTAGATACTGTAACCTTCCTCCATGTGTTGTTCAACATGGTCATGTACTGATTCTGCAGCCAAGGGAGGACAGGTAATCAGCCAGAGATTTCCTTGCGCGAGTTTAACCTGATGTCATGAGACATCATTGGGCCAGACCAGGTAAGGATGGCAATTTTTCTTCTCTAAAAAGACATCAGTGAATCAGATGGATTCTTTTTCAACAGTTGACAAAGTTTATATGGTCATCGTTAAATGCTTTTATTTTAGACTTTACTGTATTTAAATTCCACCATCTGCCATGATAGGATTTGAATCTGGGTCCCTGGAACATTTCCTGGTTTTTGAATTAACATTCCAATGATAATACCATTATTGCAACACCTCCCTGTTACAAATACATTTAATATAGTACAGTAAGAATGTGTACAGAAATTTGAGGCTGAAAACATTTAGGAAAATCAAAATCAAAAGTACCTCTTTCCTTTCCTCCCCTTAATAGAAACAGTCTTAATAGGGGTGGTACCAGGGGACTGGAGAGTGGCGAATGTTGTGCCCCTGTTCAAAAAAGGGAATAGGGATAACCCCGGGAATTACAGGCCAGTTAGTCTTACTTCGGTGGTAGGTAAAGTAATGGAAAGGGTACTGAGGGATACGATTTATGAGTATCTGGAAAGATACTGCTTGATCAGAGACAGCCAGCACGGATTTGTGAAGGGTAGGTTTTGCCTTACAAGTCTGATTGAAATCTTTGAGGAGGTGACCAAGCATGTGGATGAGGGTAGAGCAGTGCATGTAGTATACATGGATTTTAGTAAGGCATTTGATAAGGTTCCACATGGTATGCTTATGCAGAAAGTCAGGAGGCATGGGATAGAGGGAAATTTGCCCAACTGGATAGAAAACTGGCTAACCGGTCGAAGTCAGAGAGGGGTGGTAGATGGTAAATATTCAGCCTGGAGCCCAGTTACAAGTCGAGTTCCGCAGGGATCAGTTCTGGGTCCTCTGCTGTTCATAATTTTTATTAATGACTACAAATAAGAATGCGGAATAGAGGGTTAATGGTAGGGTTCTTAGTCAGGTGGAGGAACAGAGGGATCTTGGGGTCTATGTACATAGATCTTTGAAGGTTGCCACTCAGGCCTATGGAGTATTATCGTTCATTAGCAGAGGGATTGAATTCAAGAGTCGTGAAGTGATGTTGCAGCTGTATAGGACTTTGGTTAGGCCACATTTGGTGTACTGTGTGCAGTTCTGGTCGCCTCACTATAGGAAAGATGTGGAAGCTTTGGAGATGTTGCAGAGAAGATTTACCAGGATGTTGCCTGGAATGGAGAATAGGTCGTACGAGGATAGGTTGAGAGTGCTAGGCCTTTTCTCATTGGAACGGCGAAGGATGAGGGGTGACTTGATAGAGGTTTATAAGATGATCAGAGGAATAGATAGAGTAGACAGTCAGAAACTTTTTCCCCGCGTGCAACAGAGTGTTACAAGGGGACATAAATTTAAGGTGAAGGGTGGAAGGTATGGGGAGATGTCAGGGGTGAGTTCTTTACCCAGAGAGTGGTGGGGGCCTGGAATGCGCTGCCTGTGGGAGTGGTAGAGTCAGAATCTTTGGTGACCTTTAAGCGGCAATTGGATAGGTACATGGATGGGTGCTTAAGCTAGGACAAATGTTTGGCACAACATCGTGGGCCGAAGGGCCTGTTCTGTGCTGTATTGTTCTATGTTCTATGTTCTATATTCTATAGAAATCAGGAGCAGGAATAGGCCATTCGGCCCTTCTAGCCTGCTCTGCCATGCAATACGGTCACGACAGATCATCCAACTCAGTCCCCTGTTTCTGCTTCCTCACCATACTCTTTGATCCCTTTAGCCTTAAGAACTGCGTCTAAATCCTTTTGAAAACATTCAATGTTTTATTTTCAATAACTTTCAGTGGCAGAGAATTCACAGGCACATCACTCTCTAACTGAAGAAACCTCTCCTCATCTCAGCTGCTCCCGTATCTTTAGGTTATGTTGTGTGAAGAGAAATTGGATCCATTAGGGTTTTATTTGCTTGAGCTTAGAGAATGACATTTCTATAAGATACCCAGCTTACTTTGAAACACCATTGAATATAGCCTTAACTGATCCAGTCTCTCTTCAAACATCAGTCCTACCATGCCAGGAATCAGCCTGGGAAACCTTTGTTAATCTCCTTCAATAGCCAGAACATTCTTCCTCAGATAAACAGACCAAAACTGAACACAATACTCTAGATGTCATCTTATCAAGACTCTGTACAATTGCAACAAGACATCAATGCTCTTGTACTCAAGCCTATAAGACCAAGATACCATTTACCTTCTTCACCATTCGGTATACCTGCATGCTTCCCTTCAGACTGGTGTATAAGACTTGTTGCATCTCTTCCCAGCCCATGACTATTCTAATAATAATCTGCTATTTTTGCCATCAAAGTGGTCAATCACCTAACTCCAACACTAAATTTCAAGTCACACTTGTGCTAAGTTGCATTAAATTGGTTAGTTTTGCATACTCATAAGACAACAAGATGTGAATACAGTTTTAGCTGCTTCTCAATTAAGCTGCTCTTTCACTGGAGGCTTTGTTAAAGCCAGTAACTACAGAAATTAAACTTTAAATTCTCGTTTAATACCAACTGCAAGCTACAATCTAAATAATATCTGTATAAATTGAAGGTTTAATCTTTTCGTCCCAACAAATACACACACTCAGATTTCCATTGTAATGTGTTCTGCTATTTCAAAAACTTGAAAATTGTATCCATTTCTTAAATAGTTATGTACTGAGATATTGTAAACCTAAGGATGGTTGTATAGGCTTTGGAAAGACAGAATGAACAGAAGGAGTTATTAAGAATTTTAGGTTCAGGACTCAATGTCAAGTTCAGTAAATTTAGAACATGAACATCTTCTTCCATGTCCTTTACACACCCCCACATCCCTGGATTGAAATTACAAAGGCACTGACAATGATCTTTCAATTTTCCCTGTCTTGGGAGATGGTGCTGGAGGATTGGAGAATGGCAAATATTGTATCCTTGTTCAAAAAGCTTGTGAAGGTTAGCCCAGCCATTACAGAACTGTCAGGTAATTTTGGCGGCGGGAAAACTTTTAGTAACAGTTATTCAGGATAGCATTAATAGTCACATGGAATAATCTGGACTGATTCAGAAGAGTAAGCATGGATTTGTTTTGGAAAAAAATAAGTTTAACTAAAGCGCTGAAGACTTTGAAGAGGTAACAGAGAATGCTGATGAGGGCAACACTATTAATTTGTTATACATAGTCTTCCAGAACTTAACATAGTGTCATCCAACAGACTTGTCAGGAAACTTATGGGGCAGGGAATAAAAGAGACAGTAGCAATGTGAGTACAAAATTGGATGAAGGATAGGAAACAGAATAATGATTATTGGGAATTTTTCAAATTAAAGCCATCTTCTTATTCTCTTTATTTTTGGATTCTGTATCAAACTGGGTAAAAAACTTTTAAATCAAGGTGTAGGACAGAGAAGCTGAACTTTTAAAAACATGTTACTGCACCTCATTGTGAGTAGTGTTTACATTGTTGGTCTGCTCATTCAGTGGGGAAGATGTCTCAGCCAGAACACTCTGGATGTGTGCACAGAGCTAATTCTGTCCAGAGACAGACTGCTGATTGGCTTCTGCAATTGTGAAGGCCAGAAGTCATCAGTGTGGTAACAGTTCTGTGATTGGCTCTTGGGCAAGTGAATAGAGATTGGGCAAATATTACAGAGGTAGAAACCTGCAAATGGCAACAGAGGTAGAGTTTATTTCTGCCTGACTTGATTGATTGATTATCACATGTACCTAAGTACAGTGAAAAGATTTGTTTATGAGCAGTATAGGCAGATCATAGTAAGCAAGGTCATACAGATCATAAGAAAAAAAGCTAGACAGAGGCATACCAGTTACATCACACAGGATGTGCACTAGGCAAGATCAACATTATTTGAAGTTAGAGAGTCTATTCATCAATCTGATAATGGCAGGGAAAAAACTGTTCTTGAACTTGCTGTTGTACGATCAGGCTTCAGTATCTTCTGCCTGATGGAAGAGGTTGTAGGAGAGCATAACTGGAGTGTGTTGGGTCTTTGATGAGATTGGCAGCCTTTCTGTGGCAATGGGCCATGTAAATGGAGTCCATGGATGGAAGATTGGCTTCCTTAATGTTCTGGGCTGTGCACACAACCTCCTGTAGTTTCTTATAGTCCTGGACATTACAGTTGCTGTACCAGGCCATTATGCACTAGATAGTATGCTTTCAATGGTGCATCTGTAAAGGTTGGTGAGGGAATTTGTAGACATGCTGAATTTCCTGAGCTCCCTGAGGAAGAAGGGGAGGCTTTGTGGTGCCGCCTTGACCATCACATCTATGTGGGAAGTCCAGGACATGTTGTCGGTTATCGTCATTTCTAGGAATATAGTGCTCGCCACCCTGTTCACCTCAGCTCCATTGGTGTTGTTGGGGTGTGTTTTCCTCCTTTCTTCCTGAAGTCAATGATCAGTTTCTTTAGTTTTGCCGACATTGAGAGAGGTTGTTCTCATTGCACCACATGACCAAACCCTCTATCTCCTTTCTGTATTCTGACGCATCGTTGTTTGACATCTGTCCTTCCACTTTAGTGTCATCAGCAAACTTGTGACAGCACTCATTTGGAATTGTTAATAGTCACATGTGTACAGGGATTACAGTAGGATGCTGAGAATGCACCCTTGGGGTGGTTCCAGTGTTGAGTGTTATCATGGAGGAGGTGCAGTTGTCTGTCTTCACTGATTGCAGTCTGTGGGTCAGGAAACTGGGGATCCAATTGCAGAGGATGGAGCCAAGACCTAGGTCTCAGAGTTTTGACATCAGTCTGTCTCTCTCTCTCTCTCTGCAGTGAAATAATGTATACCTGGAACAGAGCCTATTTTCCTGCCTGTGCCTGCACTAAAGAACTAAAAGAACTTGGAAACAACAAGAAGTCTGGAGATCAGAAGGACATGGGAAGGCAAAGAGATGCTTTATCAAAATTTGTGGACTGGTGCTATTGAAGTGTGTTTCCCCAGTCTTGTTCTTCCACCCATAACATCAGTGTTTGTTTTTCTGTGTCTGTCTGTTTGTGTGTAGAAATTTAAAAATGGGGTTGAACTTTGAGCTAGAAGAGTTATAGGGCTTGTCACGTGGTTGAGACTCTGGATCTATACCCCATTGAGTTTAGAAGGATGGGAGGGATCCCATTTAATTGTACAGAATACTGTGATACCTGGATATAGGAGGCATAGAATCAAAGAGTCATACAGCACAGTAAAAGACCTTTCAGTCTAACCAGTCCTTGCCGAACATAATCCCAAGCTAAACTAGTCCTATCTGCCTGTTCCTGACCCATATTCCTCCAAACCTTTCCTTTCTTGTACTTATACAAATGTCTTTTAAACATTGTAACTGTACCCACATCCACCACTTCCTCAGGAAGTTCATTCCACGTGAACCATCCTCTGTTGAAAACAATTGCCCTCATGTCTTTATAAATCTCTCTCCTCTCACCTTAAAAAGTGTCCCCTAGTGTTAAAATCTCCCATCCTCAGGGAAAGACACCTACCAGTAACCTTATCTACATACCTCATTGTTTTATAAGCTTCTAATAAGGTCATCTCTCTCCTATATTCTAGTGAAAAAAGTACCAGCCTATCCAGCCTTTCCTTATAACACAAACATTCCATACCCGGCAATACCCTGGTTAAACTCTTCTAAACCCTTTTCCAGCTTCATAATATCCTTCCTATAACTGGATGAGCAGGACTGGACACAGTATTCCAGAAGATGCTTCACCAATGTCCTTTACAACCTCTTCCCAACTCCAAACTAAAAAGACTGGGCAATAAAGGCAAGTGTGCTAAAACTACTTTAACCACCCTGCCTTTGGGTGATGCAAACTTCAAAGAGTTATGTATCTGAACCCCTATTTCTCTCTGTTCTACAATACTACCGAAGGCCCTACCACTAAATGTATAAGCCCTGCCCTTGTTTGTTGCACCAAAATGCAATATCTCACATTTATCCAGATTGAACTCCATTTGCCATTTTCAGCCCATAGATCCACTTGATCAAGATCCCTTTGTAATCTTAGATAGCCCTCTTCACTGTCTACTATGCCACAAATTTTGGTGTCACCCACAGATTTACTAACCATTCCTTTTACATGCTCATCCAAATCATTTATATAAATTACAAACAAAAGAGGACTCAGAACCACCCCCTGTTGGAACACCACTGGTGACAGGCTTCCAGTCCTAAAAGCAACCCTCCATCCTTACTCTGTCTCCTGCCATTAAACCAATTGCGTGTCCAATTGGCAAATTCTCCCTGAATCCCATGTGACCAACTTTACTAATTAGTTCTTGTCAAAGGCTTTATGTAAGTCTAAGTATACAACATCTATTGCTCTACCATCAACCAGCTTTTTCATAACTTCCTCAAGAAACTCAATCAAGTTTGTGAGACATGACTTTCCTCAAACTAAATTATGCTGACTATCCTAAATCAATTTTTGCCTCTTGAAATGTCCATAAATCTTGTCAAAGGCTTTATGTAAGTCTAAGTATACAACATCTATTGCTCTACCATCAACCACCTTTTTCATAACTTCCTCAAGAAACTCAATCAAGTTTGTGAGACATGACTTTCCTCAAACTAAAGTATGCTGACTATCCTAAATCAATTTTTGCCTCTTGAAATGTCCATAAATCTTATCTTGTGTAATCACCTCCAACAATTTACCCACAACTGAAGTCAGACTCACAGGTCTATAGTCCCCTGGTTTTTCCTTACAACATTTCTTAAACAAAAGGTACAACGTTAGCTACCCTCCAGTCATCAGACACCTCCCCCATAATTATAAATTATGCAAATATTCTGCAAGGGATCTCGCAATTTTCTACCTTACTTAACATAATGTTCTGGAATACATTAGATAAGGACCCGGAGATTTATCCATCTTTATATTCTCTACGTCCTCTTGTATTACTACTCTAATGTGAACTATTATTAAAATGCCAAAATTTATTTCCCTATTTTCTCTAGCTTCCATTTTTTCTCCTCAGTAGAAATTGATGCGAAGTTTAAATTAGAATTTCTCCAGCTCCTGGAGTTCAACACAAAGAAAGCTTCCTTGATCTTTAAGGAGTCCTACCCCCTCTCTCGTTACCCTCTTACTCTGAATTTAATTGTAGAATCCTTTTGGATTACCTTGAATCTTATCTGACAATGCGATCTCATATGCCCTCTTTGCCTTCCTGCTTTCTTTCTTAAAAATGCCCCTACACTCTTTATATTGAAGAGATTCAATTGAACTAAGTTGTCTATATCTAACATAAGATTCCCTTTTATTCTTGACTAGAATGTCAATATCTTTACTCATCCATTGTTCCTTAATCTTATCAGCCCTTACCCTTCACTCGAACAGGGCTGATAATGCCTCTGAACTCTCATCATGACACTCTTGAAAGCCTCTCACTTGTCAGATGTCGGTTTTACCTGTGAACAGTCTATTCCAATCAACTTTTAAAAGTTCTTGTCTCACCATCAAAATTTACCTTATTCTAATTAAAAGCTTTAACTTTTATGGAAGGCTTATCCTTTCCCATAACCATTTTGAAGCTAATAGAATTATGGTCACTTGACCCAAAGTGTTCCTCACTTTTACTTCAGATGGAGAAGATGTTTCTACTAGTAAGACAATTAGGACCCAAGGGCATAGCCTCAGAGTGAAGGGATGACCTTTAGAATTAAGATCAGGAAGAATTTCTTCAGCCAGAGAGTGGTGAGTCTGTGGAACTCATTCCCACAGAGGACTGTGGAGGCCATGTCTTTGAATGTCTTTAAGATAGAGTTAGAAAAATTCTTGATTAGTAAGGGGACCAAGGCTTCTGGAGAGAAAGCAGGAGAATGAGGTTCAGAAACATATCAGCCATGCTTTAAAGGCAGAGCAACTCAATAGGCCGGATGGTCTATTTTTGTTTCAATAACCTCCCAAATATATCTAACTAGAAACAAGGGGCTGAATCTGACAGCTTTTGGCTAAGTGCCAGGTTCTTAGGCTCAGCAAGATGCCTCACTGTATTCCACTTCTATGGCAGCCTTTTCATCCGATTCTATTCCCATCATGTCACCCACTATTCACAGACCACTGTTGACATATCCTCGAATGGACTGGTATCTTTAAAAGCCCACACCCATACAACCTGACAAGTGCTGAGTGCCTGGCACTGCACTGCACACTTCCTGACATTTGTCCTGGAGGTGACAGACAGTGGGAAGTTGGTGTCAGCGGGGACCGGGAATTCCAACTGGCTGGGGTGGGAACTCCTCTTTCTCCAGGACGAGCAGTGGAGGCCAAGACACCCAACCCTGCCCAGCTGGCTCTGGAGGTTACTCCTCACCCCCACCCCCCCAATACCGGGTCAGTGAAGTCTCAGCCCTCCGGAGGAATGCCCAGCGCTGTGGGAAGGAGGTCAGTGACCTTCTCCACTCCATCCCGGAAGTGCCTCCAACTTCACCCAATACCTCACCCTCACTCTGTCTCTGCTCCTGCACCCACCTCCCACCAAGGCTCCTACTCTCCCACTCCCATATTCCCTGCAATATCTTCCCTCAGTTGCCCTCATCCACCCAACCCCTGACAGCAATAACTCTGCATGCCCTCGGTGTTGCCCAATCACCTTCTCACACCCCCGTAACAACAGTAACAGCTGTGTCACCCACTTCCATCTCCCTTTACACTCGCCCCTCTCTCACACCAGGAGGGCAACAGCTGTCAATGGGGCAGAAAGAGTCAACGGGGGAAGTGGGTCATTTGACATTTGGCTCCTTGCCCCTTATGAAGAGAGGATCCATACCTTGACTGTTTATCTATTAAATAGCAGTATTTTTCTCTTCAATTGGCAAAATTGCAATGATTACAGTTCCATCAATTAGTTTATGTATTTAAATACAAGATCACAGTGACTGCAATGATTGTTTTCATCTTTACAATGTTATGAAGGTGTGGATGCCCTGTACCTTTAAGAGAGTTGAAAAGTTAGCAAAGCCTGCCTGACACAGCACAAAGTATTCTGAACAAGCTAACAATGTAATATTTAGTCAAAAGATCTAGCAGTAGCTGGTTTGCCATGAGACAAAAAACAAATTCAATTTTGGCCAGTTTAAATTATGCCCTAAGATACCAAATTCCAATCAGGTTTGAATTCAATATTTTGATAATATTAAAACCAATGAAATGATCTGATGCTATGGGGTACAAAACCAGACATTTTTGAACAGTTGAGAGAAAACTGCCAAAAGACTAACACATGTAGACCGCTAACTCAAGAGCTCTCTGAGAGGTACCTATCTATGGAGAGTCTGTGCCGCAGAACATGAAAACTGACCTGGAGAGAATCTACAGAGGAAAATCTACAGAGGAAACTCGGCAAAGCTGACTGCTTTTGAAATGTGATTTTTTTTGTAAATCTTAATCAGGATTTTTTAAAATTAGATTAGTATTGTAGAGTGGGAGATAAAAGATAGGTATAAGAGAAAGGAGTTGTCAATAATTGTTAGTTTTAATATTCTCTGTTGGATTTAAAGAATAAAGTTGTCAATTTTTGCTTTAAATAGTGACCTCTGAGATAGTTCTTTGCCTCTCGAGTTTTAACAGATTACAGCACCGTGTGAATTTTTTCTGTGTTGCTGGTTTAAATTAGCAGAGGGGTTTATCCCATGTTGTAACAACAGCCATTGCAGGTCTCTGTATTTATGTACAGAATTTCACATGTGACAGTGTGCTATGTTTATCTCTATGTGATATAAATTGTGTGAATTAGTTATATATTTTTAAATATCATTTATTGAAAGTTTAGGTTTCTTGTTTTAAGTTAGTAACCAGTGGGTTTTCTGTGTTGGAACTAATAACTAACTTGCAAGTACTTTTATAACCATGGTAATTTTAAAACAGTTTTTGAGGCCTGGCTTTAGAGTGAATGGGCTTGTATATACCAAAAATGGATTTTATTTTTGTTCACCTAGGTTTGTGTCCCAACAAAATAAATAGTCGGTCTCAAGGTTTGTTTGAGACACCTGGAACTTGAGCTTTTTAAGCTTAAGAGGAACACCCAAAGCCTAAGAAAATAGATTTTCAGTTCTACTCTGATTGAGTCAGTCCTGTAAAATCTTAGAATGAGGATGGCTCATCTGCAGTTCCAGACTATAAAGTGATAAACCCTATCATTAAGGAGTTACATACAGAGACTCTGGTTTTAATTTTGTATGATTGGTGCTATATAAATGCTGCTTTTTTTTCAATTTTTAATTTATAGAAGGGTGTTTTGGAATAGATGTGATTGTACTTTTACTCTGTGTTTGAAAATCTCTGAATATGCAAAAAGTAGAAGGTTTAGTTTATTCTATTTTATCATCATTTCTCTTGTTAATAAACTTCTCCTTTATTGCTAGAGTGAATTATGCTGCATTGAGGGCTTATATTTTAAGGAGGGATCTCTTTGTCAAAGACAAATCAAAATATGATCTATCAAGCCAGGCTTCAGTCTGGGATCTGACTTGTCTAAACAACATAATGATGATGACATGAATTTGTTTATCTATAGCATTGAAGTGAATATAGTGTCTTATATTCTTCCAGGCAATTCTAGTTATTGCAGTGCTCTCTATTCATCTATGGTTTTGCAATATCACAGTGGTTTGTATATTTGTACCAGTTTGCAGGGACTGCAGTGCTACGTGTTTATATACAGGATTTAACAGTATATTCTGTATTCTTCGAGAAAATTGCTGGCTCTGCATTTGTGTACACGATACCAAGCATTGAACCCAGGTCAAATGCAGCCAATACACGTGGAACTGGATTGTGTGCAGCATGTGGGGATGTAGATAAAGCTTTAAACTAAATTGTGGGAGAATGGGGATTCATTTGTATGGAAAATTGGAAAATTAAGATTAAAGGAGAAGGCAAGAGTACAAATTAGTAATAAAGCTGAATATCAGAAAATAAAAGGAAGAGCCAGAATGTCATATTCCATCAAGGAATCATACAAAAAGGAATCTAATGAAGAGAGATTCAGCAGTTTAGATCTATAGTTTCTGTAGATTAGAGGTATGAGAGGAGATCTAACTGAGGCATATAAGGTGCAAAAGGTGATTACCAAAGTAGATGCAGGAAGGATGTTTCCTGTTGTGCAGTAATTTAGAACAAGAGGTCACAATTTTAGGATGAGAGAGAGCAGATTTAAAACAGAGATGAGGTAAAATTAATACTCTCAAAGGGTCAGGAATCTGTGAAATTCACTATCCCAGAGTGTGGAGGATGCCAGGACACTGAGTAAACTTAGGGAGGATAGGGACAGATATTTTAATAAGCAATGGGTTGAAGAGTTATGGAAACGTAGCAGGTAATGGAGTGAAAGTTGAGATGGATGCTGCCTGGCCTGCTGCGCTTTTCCAGCAACACATTTTCAGCGCTGAAAGCTGAGATGGGATCAGCCATGATGTATTAAATGGTAAGGCAGGCTCAAGAGGCTGAATTGCCTATTTCATTCCTAGTTCTTATGTTTTGACATTTTACAACACCTTATATCGTACAGCCCTTCATTTCCACTCAGAATTTCAGCACTCAAACCAAATTCAATAATTTTAGGGCCTAAACACCTTCTTCCACAACCTTTAAACACCCCACATCCCACGCACTATCATCGTAGCATACCCATTACCACTCACTGCTGATCCCCACCGCGTACCCATTACCACTCACTGCTGATCCCTACAGCGTACCCATTATCACTCACTGCTGATCCCCACCACGTACCCATTACTCCCCACCGCGTACCCATTATCACTCACTGCTGATCCCCACCGCGTACCCATTATCACTCACTGCTGATCCCCACCGCGTACCCATTATCACTCACTGCTGATCCCCACCGCGTACCCATTATCACTCACTGCTGATCCCCACCGCGTACCCATTATCACTCACTGCTGATCCCCACCGCGTACCCATTATCACTCACTGCTGATCCCCACCGCGTACCCATTATCACTCACTGCTGATCCCCACCGCGTACCCATTATCACTCACTGCTGATCCCCACCGCGTACCCATTATCACTCACTGCTGATCCCCACCGCGTACCCATTATCACTCACTGCTGATCCCCACCGCGTACCCATTATCACTCACTGCTGATCCCCACCGCGTACCCATTATCACTCACTGCTGATCCCCACCGCGTACCCATTATCACTCACTGCTGATCCCCACCGCGTACCCATTATCACTCACTGCTGATCCCCACCGCGTACCCATTATCACTCACTGCTGATCCCCACCGCGTACCCATTATCACTCACTGCTGATCCCCACCGCGTACCCATTATCACTCACTGCTGATCCCCACCGCGTACCCATTATCACTCACTGCTGATCCCCACCGCGTACCCATTATCACTCACTGCTGATCCCCACCGCGTACCCATTATCACTCACTGCTGATCCCCACCGCGTACCCATTATCACTCACTGCTGATCCCCACCGCGTACCCATTATCACTCACTGCTGATCCCCACCGCGTACCCATTATCACTCACTGCTGATCCCCACCGCGTACCCATTATCACTCACTGCTGATCCCCACCGCGTACCCATTATCACTCACTGCTGATCCCCACCGCGTACCCATTATCACTCACTGCTGATCCCCACCGCGTACCCATTATCACTCACTGCTGATCCCCACCGCGTACCCATTATCACTCACTGCTGATCCCCACCGCGTACCCATTATCACTCACTGCTGATCCCCACCGCGTACCCATTATCACTCACTGCTGATCCCCACCGCGTACCCATTATCACTCACTGCTGATCCCCACCGCGTACCCATTATCACTCACTGCTGATCCCCACCGCGTACCCATTATCACTCACTGCTGATCCCCACCGCGTACCCATTATCACTCACTGCTGATCCCCACCGCGTACCCATTATCACTCACTGCTGATCCCCACCGCGTACCCATTATCACTCACTGCTGATCCCCACCGCGTACCCATTATCACTCACTGCTGATCCCCACCGCGTACCCATTATCACTCACTGCTGATCCCCACCGCGTACCCATTATCACTCACTGCTGATCCCCACCGCGTACCCATTATCACTCACTGCTGATCCCCACCGCGTACCCATTATCACTCACTGCTGATCCCCACCGCGTACCCATTATCACTCACTGCTGATCCCCACCGCGTACCCATTATCACTCACTGCTGATCCCCACCGCGTACCCATTATCACTCACTGCTGATCCCCACCGCGTACCCATTATCACTCACTGCTGATCCCCACCGCGTACCCATTATCACTCACTGCTGATCCCCACCGCGTACCCATTATCACTCACTGCTGATCCCCACCGCGTACCCATTATCACTCACTGCTGATCCCCACCGCGTACCCATTATCACTCACTGCTGATCCCCACCGCGTACCCATTATCACTCACTGCTGATCCCCACCGCGTACCCATTATCACTCACTGCTGATCCCCACCGCGTACCCATTATCACTCACTGCTGATCCCCACCGCGTACCCATTATCACTCACTGCTGATCCCCACCGCGTACCCATTATCACTCACTGCTGATCCCCACCGCGTACCCATTATCACTCACTGCTGATCCCCACCGCGTACCCATTATCACTCACTGCTGATCCCCACCGCGTACCCATTATCACTCACTGCTGATCCCCACCGCGTACCCATTATCACTCACTGCTGATCCCCACCGCGTACCCATTATCACTCACTGCTGATCCCCACCGCGTACCCATTATCACTCACTGCTGATCCCCACCGCGTACCCATTATCACTCACTGCTGATCCCCACCGCGTACCCATTATCACTCACTGCTGATCCCCACCGCGTACCCATTATCACTCACTGCTGATCCCCACCGCGTACCCATTATCACTCACTGCTGATCCCCACCGCGTACCCATTATCACTCACTGCTGATCCCCACCGCGTACCCATTATCACTCACTGCTGATCCCCACCGCGTACCCATTATCACTCACTGCTGATCCCCACCGCGTACCCATTATCACTCACTGCTGATCCCCACCGCGTACCCATTATCACTCACTGCTGATCCCCACCGCGTACCCATTATCACTCACTGCTGATCCCCACCGCGTACCCATTATCACTCACTGCTGATCCCCACCGCGTACCCATTATCACTCACTGCTGATCCCCACCGCGTACCCATTATCACTCACTGCTGATCCCCACCGCGTACCCATTATCACTCACTGCTGATCCCCACCGCGTACCCATTATCACTCACTGCTGATCCCCACCGCGTACCCATTATCACTCACTGCTGATCCCCACCGCGTACCCATTATCACTCACTGCTGATCCCCACCGCGTACCCATTATCACTCACTGCTCATCCCCACCGCGTATCCATTGTCACTCACTGCTGATCCCCACCGCGTACCCATTATCACTCACTGCTGATCCCCATAGCAGCTTTTCTTCCTCCTTGGCTCACCATTATCCAGTCCTTTGCTCACTTGGTGTTTTCTCTCTCGGCTCCAACTCTATCTACTGTTCACTTTCCCAGAACCTTTCCCAAACCGCAGTCAATCACCTAGACTGTAACCCTAACTAGCCCCACTGAGTGCACCAAATGACCACTAACCAGTTTTTCTGTCCCTTCTTTCCTTTCCTGATCTCTATTCTCCTGTGATCACCCTTTTACATCCTGGGAGACATGTTGCTCCTTTACTGTCACATATTAGCTCGAGCAAACATTTGTCCCTGTTTCCTGCGTGTTAATTCACAAACCCCTGCTTTCCACCCTCTTCACATGGCAGAAATCTGTGGCATGAGATTGGTAGCATGGTGTGATGGGGAGGTGGTTTGATTTTAACACCAACTGGATCTGGTTTGGCGTTCCCTCAGCTACCTCTGAATCACACAGCCATGTGCAAAGTGAGTTGCCATGACCTAGAGAGAAAGAGAGAGAGACAGACAGACAGACTGACACATAGCTCAGTGCTCAACTATTCTCTACTGTCACTGAGGATCAGTTTGACCTGGAACTAAATTGTGTAGCCATAAAAGTTTAACAGTTTCTGTGAGAGTGGGGTCCAAGATGGCAGTGGGGTCATGGTTCTGCATGGGGGCTTTGCTGGGTGCTCACCCACTCCAATCTGTTTTCTTTCTTTTTACTTCTGCTCTTTTTCTTTTTCTCATTTGCTTCTATTTTCTTTGGCTGGTTAGTCAGAAGCATTGGTGCAGCAGTAAGAGTGGGCTCTGCACAGAATGGCGGCAGCTTCAGCAGCACACTTTTCAAGATTGTGATGCTGACAAGGTAACATTTTGAAGGAGGGTGGCTGGAGCAGAACTGTTGGCACAGCAGCAGTCTGACCTGGCTTGGCAGGGGAGCCATAGACTCCTGGTTGCAGTAGGCCCAAAGTAGGAACTCCTGATTATCAGTGAGGCTGTGGCAGCAGCAGCACAGCTGGGACTTCCTGGTTGCAGGGCAAGTGTGAGTTCAGTACAGGAAACTGAACTGGACTTGCTATGTAAAATATGTGGCGACAAGAGCAGGTCAGAGGCAAGGGATCCTTCAGGGAGTAACTCATTTCCTAACCCCTAAAGCCTGACCATCATCAACAAGGCATAAGTCAGGTGTGTGATGATATACTTCCCACTAGCCTGGATGGGTGCAGATTCTGGATCAGTGGTGCTGGAAGAGCACAGCAGTTCAGGCAGCATCCGAGGAGCTTCAAAATCGACGTTTCGGGCAAAAGCCCTTCATCAGGAATAAAGGCAGAGAGCCTGAAGTGTGGAGAGATAAGCTAGAGGAGGGGGGGGGTGGGGAGAGAGTAGTATAGAGTACAATAGGTCAGTGGGGGAGGAGATGAAGGTGATAGGTCAGGGAGGAGAGGGTGGAGTGGATAGGTGGAAAAGGAGCTGGACAGGTCGGACAAGTCCGGACAAGTTAAGGGGATC
>NC_057747.1:30134946-30143740 GCF_004010195.1 Chiloscyllium plagiosum
TCCCCACCCCCACCCTTCTCTAGCTTATCTCTCCACGCTTCAGGCTCTCTGCCTTTATTCCTGATGAAGGGCTTTTGCCTGAAACATCGATTTTGAAGCTTTTCGGATGCTGCCTGAATTGCTGTGCTCTTCCAGCACCACTGATCCAGAATCTGGTTTCCAGCATCTGCAGTCATTGTTTTTACCACCTGGGTGGGTGCAGTTCCAACAAGAGGCACGGCACCATCCAGGACAGCATTCAGTCTCTCCACCACTGACATTCAATAGGAGCAGTGTGTAGCACCCAAAAGATGCATTCCAGACATTCACTACGGCTCCTTATACAGAACTTTCCATATCCAAAGCTACAGCCATCTAGAAGGATGAAGGCAACAGATAATTAGAAATACCACTGAAATAACTCCACAAAGGTTGGTATCCTGTCACCAAGTCATCCTTTATTTACATGTGCGTAGCAATGACACTGATCCATCCTTCACAGAGCTGGCCCTTAGAGAGCACAGAAACCCTGACACGCTGTTTAATTTTATATTTTATTAAACAAATTACAAAAACAGTTTACAACAAACAGTTACATTTACAGCTACATACAAGAGACAGCAATTTTACAAGGGAGAGGAGCAGCAAAGCCAGGCCCCAAACCCTACCATTCAAACAGTTTACAGGGACATGACAAACCTCAAATCCCACTTTCACAAAGATATAAAGAGACAACAGCAATGACATTTGTACATTAGACAATACTGTTACATACAAAAGTGTAGACAATACAGACCCAGCAAGCCCCCGCCCCTCCCACCTTCCGACCACTCTAAGGCAGCCCGCCCCTACCCACCTTCCGGTTCTCGGTCCACCCCATGCCCCTTCCAGTTCTCGGTCGCCCCGACACCTTTCGACCACCTCTAGGACAGCCCACCCCGGCACCCGCCCGGGGTGACAGCAGTCAGCACGGCCTACCCACCTTCCGGCTTCACTAACCACCCTCAGCATCTTCCGAGCACCTCTGGGGCAGCCCGCCCCGGTATCTGCTCAGGGTGACAGCGCTGAGGACGGCTACCCGCCTTCTGGCTCTCTGTCTGCCCCTACGTACCATTGGGCTCTCACCCACCCCATTGCACCTCCGACCAGTGGGCTATCCTGGCACACCTTTCGGCCACCTCTAGGACAGCCCGTCCCCTTCCCTGGGACGACAGCGTGTAGGGTAGCCCACAAACCTTCTAGATCTCACCCCTCCCCCCACCGCCTTCTGGCTCTCGGCTATTCTGACACCTTTCAACCACCTCTAGGACAGCCCGTCCCGATTACCCCTTATCAGGACAACAGTGCTCAGAACAGCCTACATCAGGGTGGCCTACCCACCCTCCGGCTTTTGGGACAGCCTACCAACCTTCAGATTCACAGGATGACACGCTGTTTAATTTTTTTTTTCTTTTTTTATATAGGAAAACACCCGGGTGGCCAGTGACAAGCACTGCCCTTCACATCAAAGGGCAAGCACACCTGTTTGCTTTTTTTTTATTTTTTCCCCAGCATCCATGGGGTGGATCATCTGGTTATATATTTTTTTTTATTATTTTTTTTCCCCAGCACCCATGGTGTGTGTGTGTGCAGTGTGAGACAGTGAAAGACACAAAGTGCACGAATCTTTATTCAAATTCCACCACCAGGAAGATAGGAAAACACCCGGGTGGCCAGTGACAAACACTGCCCTTCACATCAAAGGGCAGTGCTGTGTGATCAAAACAGTGAAGGGGAGGGTAGGGACTAAATCAAAATAGAGTTGGAGGGAGAAATGATGCACTCCACTCCCTGCGGCGCCCACCTCTCCCTGAACAACTCCAGGCTGTTGGTCGACACCGCGTGCTCCTTCTCCAAGGACACCCGGGCCCGAACGTAACCGCGGAAGAGGGGCAGGCAGTCGGCCCTAACGGACACGCTGTTTAAATCTGTCAGCCAGGACTCACTGATTGGACAGATGAACAGCCCCCAATTAGGCATTGTGGGTCTACCTACAGTAGATTAATTGCAATGGTTCAAGAAGATAGCTCACCTTCACCTCCCAAGGACAACTAGAAATGGATTTTAAATGTGACCCACTCAGTGACACCAACATATCATGAATGAATAAAAAATGTATCATCAGCTGGGAACATAACAATTAGGTCACATTATATGTCAAAATGCAGTTTTGACTCAGTGCTAAAAATAAAAACTTTCTGACCCTTTAAAGAAGAAACCATCTTCACAGAAACTAAAACTCCTCAAACAATTCCTCTACATTAGATCCAGGATACCAATAATTAATAATGTCTACAAACCATCTCTTCCTTTCTCACATAACAGCCTCTTCTGCTGGGATTGACTGGTGCTTCGTCCTTCACCACTATTTCTAAGCCACTGGACTAACGTAAGAAGGAGGACCGGTGGCATCATTCTACTTAAAGTACCCAGGCCTTACTATCACTATTATAACATTGTGGGTTAACCTACACCAGGTGAACTGCAGCAGTTCAAGAAAGCAGCTCACCCCAACCTCTCAAAGGGCAGTTAGGGATGGCCAACCAGCAACGCCCACGTCCCACAAATTAATGAAAGGAAACAGCAGCCGGCGCCTGTGTGAGACTAAAGACCAGAGCAGACCAACAGTGAATAGAAATCAGAAGGAGACAAAATCCAGAAGGACCTAAAGAAAGAAAAAATATAGCAAACAAGTGAGTTCACAAAAAGCATTGGCAGATCCTTTTGAAAAATGGCAATGAGATGGCATCTCCCAGCACAGGTTTGTAAAAGATGAAATTGCAAGCAGCTGCCTTCAAGGCAAGCCTATGGAGAAACATGCAGAAAAGACCAATGTGGACTACAATAATCACATTTGGGCAGTAAAGGACTAAATCTGAATCACAATCTAGTAAAAAAGCAGAAAACATTAGAATCCAACTGTTTGCTCACTTCCTCATGGCAAAGGTAAAAACAAAACTTTTTGTACTTGTGCTGAGAAGCTGAAAGAAGCTAGAAGTGAAATAGTTATCAGAAAAAATAATAATATTATTTTTGTAAATAAAACTATAACAAACTGCAGAAAAAATATTCAGAATCAGAACATAATTTAAAATTTCATTCAGACTCCTAATATCAGGAACAAAGTTAAGAGCAGGAAGTTGAAGGCAGATGAAATTCTAAACCAGGCAAGTAATTTAGAGATAAGAAAAGAATTTCATTCAAAATATATTTAAAATGTGAAAAGAGCATTGGAATAAACAGCACAAATCTCTCCAAGAAGAAAACGTTCAAAATCCTCCATTACCTTTAAGATTGTGAGAAACTTTCCAAAAAGAAGTAAAATAGGCAGGAATCTTCATTTTGATTCCTAAAACCAGAAAGGTCATACGAGTACTTCAGGATAAAATATTTAATACAATTTAAAATGTTTTAAATGTTTAAAGAAAATTAAAAGTTCTATTCAAAGTATTGCTATACTACAGAACTTTACAACTCTGAAGCTATTATTTTTAAAAATATAAGTATATTATAAGAAAAAAGATTTCAGAGCTGGTAGCATTTTAAAACATTACAAAGTAACCAATAAATATAATTTAAAGTTTTATTAGGTAACCTGATACGGTTCAACAGTGACACAGAATGAACAAAGGCCAGTAAAAGAAGAAAAGACTTTGAAGACACTGGCAAATCTTGCAGTGACTTGGAATGTGACAGTGTTGCTGAATGCAAAAAGAAAAAAAGTGCATAAAATATCAGATTTGGAATGGGATTCCATTAAAATTCTTTTACAACAATAAAATTAATCCACACATTGAGAAGAATGGAGGAAGCATTTCACAGAAAGTGCCCCAACAGGAAGAGGAGAAAGGAACATTGTTCCAGTAACACAAGACACAGGAAACCAGGAGGAATTCCTCTTACTAGATCCTCTTGATAATTGTTAACACTCAAATATGATGGAATCATTCCTGATGAAGAGCACATGCCCAAAACATCAATTCTCCTGCTCCTTGGATGCTGTCTGACCTGCTGTGCTTTTCCAGCAACACACTCTCGACTCTGATCGCCAGCATCTGCAGTCTCACTTTCTCCTAGAATCACTCGTGCCATGAGATGAATATCATGCTGATGATATTGTAGTGAACAGTGTAGAAATTGGAATCAAAGATTCCCAGTATCCATTCTTCTTGATTGCATGGAATACTTGAGTCATGACCTTCTTCTGGTTTTCATTTTAATTCTCTGGATTCACTAAAACATGAGAAAGAGGGTGGATAATGGCTACCCTTTACCACACGAGGACAGAGATCACTAATACCCTTTGATTTCTTTATTGTCACCTTTCATTCTTAATCAAATACCATGGAGCATGTTTAAACATTTGTTGTTCAGCAGTTAATGAAATTTTAAAAAATAAATGCTGGCTGGAGGATTCCTATGCTACACATCCTCAAATGGAGAAAGGGTTAACAGCATCCCTAAGAGTATGGAATGATCCAGAAAATGATGTTCCACAGGAAGAAATCTAGAAGAATGAAAACATCAAATCCAGAGAAGTCAATGAGCCATTGTTCAAAGTACCAAACACAGAAGAGAATTTGACTATTAGACAAAAAATTAAAACATACACTAGAAGACTTTATTGGCCTAAGAAGACCGAACCTCAAAAAACAATCTGTAGAAATCATTTACGTTGGAGCCCAAATCCTGATTCATCAAATGAAGTTCCAGCAAATGGAAAGTATTTACATTGGAGTCGGAGCTTTATTTCTAACTATCAGGAAGGAAGAAGCTGCAGGTGTTGTACCACAGGAAATGCTTTCAATCCCGATCCCTTTGAAGAATTCTCCAAGGATGACTGTTGTCCACACTGACAAAAACTGCTGAACAATTGAGCTACACATTCTGCTTAAGATCATTGGCGAAATTCTAAATAAAATAGTACTAACAGCACAGCAGCCTGCTATACATATAGGTGATGCAGAACCCTCAGTACTACTGATAACATTGGTATGAAAGAAATCTACTGCATCAGGCTAAAGAACACATAGTATGACAGAAGACAGTCACAATGTCTAACCTCAAGATAATCAGTTACATGGCCAGCACACAGTTCTAAAAACGAAACTGCTTCTCTCATCAGCACAATCATATTCCCTGAAGGACACCTTAGAAATCAAAGATCCTTCAGGTGAAGTAATGGATCACTAACAATACCAATGTTAAAGATGAATCAAATTCTCAATGAAAAAAATCATCCTCCATAGGAGAAATAAAAGAATCATAATCAAAGTCAGTGCTCCTCAAGCCAATGATTTGCCGATTTTCCAAGCCCCAAACAATGCATTGCAGAAGAATTCTAAAACTATCAGTTTACTTGAATTTGTGGTGAAGGCAGGAACTTTGGAGGGGGGGGGGGGGGGGGGGGGAGGTGGAATAGATGTTACTATAAAATGTAATATAGTTAGTTATACCATTGAATAATGGGTTAACTAAGGGACCAAAGCTTGGGAAGGAGATATTGAATATAGTAATGTATGTGAATGGGTTAACCTTGGATCTAAGTGGAAACTGTACCTACTCTGATATAAAACACAACCATTAGGAAGTGCTGAGGAAGTCTTAAGCAGTCTTGAGGTCTGGGCACTTGTAGTTCAAGAAAGTCAAATCTTATAGTCTTCATGTTACCATCAATATAATGTAACCTGTAAGTTATTACTAATAAATAACTTTGTTACCTAAAGTAAGTAATTCGTCTGCTGATACATCTTTGTTATCCATCTTCACCACTAACCACCACACTAATATAGGAAGGTGAATTGGTAATAGTATTCTCTGCAAGGTACCCAGGTCTTATTATCTCGATATAATTACAATGCAGCAGAGGATAAAGGAATTAAGTTGTGGTAAAACTTTGCCTCAATTGAAGCATTTTGTCCAATAACATAGAAAGGATATGAATGATTTACAGATGGTGCAAAAAAGGCTTCATGAAATTGGTTATAGGGATGAAGATTGAACATTGAAAGTTAGAGATGCTGTGATTGGGAGATACGTTTAAAATGAAGAAGGTTCTGGACAAAGTAGATAGAGAGAAATTATTCCCATTGGTTGGCAGAAGCAGAGGTCAAACATTTCAGGGAAGAATCAGTGGTTAGACGTAGAATGTATTGCTTTGAAAGTATGATGAAGGCAGATTTAGTGATGGCTTTCAAAGGGAAATTGTTTATATATCTAAAAGGAAAATTTGTCAGGATGATGTTAGATAGGGTTAGGCTAAATTGCTCTTCTAGAGAGCCACCACTGACATGAAAAGTTGAAGGATCTCCTATGATTCCTCAATTTTATGACAATTATTAGATTAGATTACATTACATTACAGTGTGGAAACAGGCCCTTCGGCCCAACAAGTCCACACCGACCCGCCGAAGCGTAACCCACCCATACCCCTACATTTACCCCTTACCTAACACTACGGGCAATTTAGCATGGCCAATTCACCTGACCTGCACATCTTTGTGACCGTGGGAGGAAACGGGAGCACCCGGAGGAAACCCACGCAGACACGGGGAGAACGTGCAAACTCCACACAGTCAGTCGCCTGAGGCGGGAATTGAACCCGGGTCTCTGGCGCTGTGAGGCAGCAGTGCTAACCACTGTGCCACCGTGCCACCCTGGGTATTATAAGCTACCTTTTGACTTGATTTAGTTCAGTCACAGACACTTGACGTGAGAGGGATGGAGTTGGTGATTAGAGAAGGGAGTCTGTGACAGGAACCAAAGACAATATCTTCAGTTTTCCCAATAACCATTTGGAGAAAATTTCTGCTCATGAATTGAACTGGATTGAATATAAATAGTGTGATAAATTACACAGAGTAGAAAGAATGAGTGATCTATTATGGAGGTAAAACTGGCTGCCATCAGTGTACATGTTTAATCTAATGCTGTATTTTCACATGATGTCTCCGACATGTAGCATGTACAGAAAAAGTAAGAGACAAGAAGTGTGGTGCTGGAAAAGCACAGCCAGTCAGACAACATCCAAGAAACAGAAGAGTCAATGTTTTGAGTATAAGCCCTTCATCAGCTCATGCTCAAAACATTGACTCTCCTGCTCCTCGGATGTTCGCCTGACTGGCTGTGCTTTTTCAGCACCTAACTTTTTGACTCTGATCCCCAACATCTGCAGTCCTCACGTCTCCTAACAAGTAAGAGACGCCAATGATAGATCCTTGAGAACACTGGGGTGTCAATCTGGAAGCAGGAAGAGAAGCCATTCCTGGTGGTTCCCTGACTATGACACCATCTGGCTGTAAAAGACATTCTGTAAATGCACATCTGGAATAGATTTTTATTCGTTTTATTAAGAGGTGTATTACTGTGAGCTCTACATTTACAGAAATAATTTATGCTGACCCTGTTATTTTTCTACTTTCTTTCATGGGATCTGGGTGTCATCTTTACTGCCTTTCCCTGATTGATTCAAGGAGGCCTTTGACAAGATGCCACACAGGAGGTTACTGAGTAAGATAAGGGCCCATGATGTTAAAGACAAGGTGCTAAGATGGATAGAAGCTTGGCTGTCTGGCAGAGAGTGGGGATAAAAGGGTCCTTCACAGGATGGCAGCCAGTGACAAATGTGTTCGGCTAGGCTCAGTGTTGGGACCATAATTCTTCACTTTATACACGAACAATCTAGATGAAGGAAATGAGGACATTCTTGCTAAGTTTGCAGATGATACAAAGATAGGTACAGGGGCAGGTAGCACAGAGGTGCCTGGAAGGCTGTAGAAGGATTTGGATAGGTTAGGAGAGTGGGCAAAGAAGTGCAGATGGAGTACAACGTGGGAAAGTGTGAGGTAGGAGAATAGAGGCATGGACTATTTTCTAAATGGGGAGAAAATTCAAAAGTCTGGAGGTGCAAAGAGACTTTGGAGTTCTAGTCCAGGATTCTCTCAAGGTAAACTTGCAGCTTGAGTCAGAAATCAGGAAGGCAGATGCATGGATGGCATTTATTTCGAGAGGACTTGAATGTTAAAGCAGGAATGGACTTCGGAGGCTGTGGAAGGCTCTGGTCAGATCACATTTGGAGTATTGTGTGCAGTTTCAGGCCCCTTATCTCAGGAAGGATGTGCAGTTTATTCAGAGAAGTTTCACAAGAATTGTCTCAGGAATGACCAGTTTAAAATGAGGAATGTTTGGGTCTATACTCAATGGAGCTTAGAAGGATGAGAGGGGATCTAATTGAAACTTACAGAATACTGAATGGCTGGTGTATGTGGATGTTGGAAAGATGTTTCCATTGGTAGGAGAGACCAAGACCTGAGGACTGAAGGGAAGATCCTTCAGAATGGAGATAAGGAGAAACTTCTTCAGCCATTGAGTGGTGAATCTATAGAATATGTTGCCACAGAAGGTTATGGAAGCCGGGTCACTGAGCATATTTAAGATAGAGATAGATAGGTTCTTGATTGTAAAGGGGATCAAGTGTTACGGGAAGAAATGGGGTAGAGAAACTTATCAGCCATGATTGAATTTCGGTGCAGACTCGATGGGCTGAAAGGTCTAATTTCTGCACCTATGTCTTATGGCGCCTGAGAGAATGGTGGTGATCTGCCTTCTTTAACAGACGCAGTCCACGGGATATAGACGCACTGGCAATCACTGACATTATGCATTCTGCAACTTCCACCCTCCCTACTGCTGTCATCACCACCATTTCCGCCCCCACCAATGCCACTCACCTGCATACTGCTGACACACCTCCCCCCCCCCCCCCCCCCACGGATTC
>NC_057747.1:30143986-30171170 GCF_004010195.1 Chiloscyllium plagiosum
AACCTGTCGACCCCCCTCCCCCACTCCAACCTCTCACCCTCACAACGCGCAGCCCTCCACTCCCTCTGCTCCAATCCTGACCTCACTATCAAACCAGCGGATAAAGGGGGTGCAGTGTCCCAGACCATACAGAACCTCATCACCTCAGGAGATCTCCCACCCACAGCTTCCAACCTCATAGTTCAGGTATCCCGCACCACCCGATTCTACCTCCTTCCCAAGATCCACAAGCCTGACCACCATGGCCGACCCATTGTCTCAGCCTGCTCCTGCCCCACCGAACTCATCTCCACCTACCTCGATACTGTCCTTTTCCCCCGGTCCAGGAACTCCCCACATACATTCAGGACACCACCCATGTCCTCCACCACCTCCAAGACTTCCGTTTCCCCAGCCCCCAATGCCTCATCTTCACCATGGACATCCAATTCCTCTATATCCGCCATGACCAGGTCCTCCGAGCCTTCCGTTTCTTACTCTCCCAACATCCCCACCAGTACCCTTTCACTGACACTCTCATTCGTTTGGCTGAACTGGTCCTCACTCTTAACAATTTCTCCTTCAAATCCTCCCACTTCCTCCAGATGAAAGGGGTAGCCATGGGCACCCGCATGTGCCCCAGCTATGCCTGTCTCTTTGTTGGCTACGCAGAACAGTCCATCTTCCGTAATTACACCGGCACCATTCCTCACCTCTTCCTCCGCTACATTGATGCCTGTATCAGCGCCACCCCTTGCTCCCGCGAGGGGGAGGTCTGGGGAGGTTGAGCAGTTCATCAACTTCACCAACGCATTCTATCCCGACCTTAAATTCACCTGGACCAGCTCTGACTCCTCCGTTCCCTTCCTGGATCTCTCCAACTCCATCAATGATGACAGACTTAACACTGACATTTTTACAAACCCACTGACCTGGATTACGTCTCTTTCCACTCTACCTCCTGCAAAAGTGTTATCCCGTATTCCCAATTCCTCCGCCTCCGCTGTATCTGCTCACAGAAGGACCAGTTCCACCAAGGAACACACCAGATGGCCTCCTTCATTAAAGACCATAATTTCCCTTCCCACGTGGTTAAAGATGCCCTCCAATGCATCTCATCCACATCCCTCAAACCCCACCCCTCCAACCGCAACAAGGACAGAACCCCCCGGTCCTCACCTTCCACCCTACCAACCTCCATATAAACCGCATCATCCGCTGACATTTCCGCCACCTCCAAACAGACCCCACCACCAGGGATATATTTCCCTCCCCACCCCTTCCGCAAAGACCGTTCCCTCCATGACTACCTGGTCAGGTCCATGCCCCCCTTCAACCCACCCTCTCGTCCTGTCACCTTCCCCTGCCACCGCAGGAATTGCAAAACCTGTCCCCATACCTCCCCCCACCACACCCCATTCCATCCAAGACCACAAAGGAGCTTCCATATCCAATGTCATTTATTGTATCCGTTGCTCCCGATGCGGTCTCCTTTACATTGGGGAGACCGAATGCCTCCTCGCAGAGCGCTTTAGGGAACATCTCTGGGACACCCACACCAATCAACCCCACCGCCCTGCGGCCAAACATTTCAACTTCCCCTCTCACTCTGCCAAGGACATACAGGTCCTGGGCCCCCTCCACCACCGCTCCTTCACCACCCGACGCCTGGAGGAAGAACGCCTCATCTTCTGCCTCGGCACCCTTCAACTCCAGGGCATCAATGTGGACTTCACCAGTTTCCTCATTTCCCCTCCCCCCACCTTACTCCAATTCCAACCTGCCAGCTCAGCACCATCCTCATGACCTGCCCTACCTGCCAATCTTCCTTCCCACCTGTCCGTTTCACCCTCCTCTCCGTCCGATCAACTTCACCCCCAACTCCATCCACCTATTGCACTCTTAGATACCTTCTCCCCAGCCCCTCCCATTTATCTCTTCACCCTGGAGGCTCCCTGCATCATTCCTGATGAAGGGCTTTTGCCCGAAACATCGACTTTCCTGCTCCTCGGATGCTGCCTGACCTGCTGCGCTTTTCCAGCACCATTCTAATCATGACTCTGATCTTCAGCATCTGCAGTCCCCATTTTCGCTACTGGCAATGCTGTTAGGAAAGGAATTCTAGGATTTTGACCCAGTAGCATGGAACAACTTGGAGAGAATTTGCAGGTGATGATGTTCCTATTTGTCTGCTGCCCTTGTCCTTCAAGATGGTCAGTGGTAAGAAGCCTTTGCATGAATGAGACAACGCGTAGGAGCGTATATCCGAGAACATAAAGACTGATACTCAGAATTTCTATAGGTACGTGAAGAGAACGAGATTAGTGAAGACAAATGTAGGCCCCCTACAGACAGAAACAGGGGACAAAGAAATGGCTGAGCAACTGAATATGTGCTTGGTAATGTCTCCACAAAACAGGACATAAATCAGATACCAGAAATGTTGGAGAATGAAAGATTTAGTGAGATAGAAGAACCGAGGGACATCAATATTAGTAGAGAAATGGTGCTGGGAAAATTGAGG
Organism: Chiloscyllium plagiosum; assembly: GCF_004010195.1. Classification (NCBI taxonomy): domain Eukaryota; kingdom Metazoa; phylum Chordata; class Chondrichthyes; order Orectolobiformes; family Hemiscylliidae; genus Chiloscyllium; species Chiloscyllium plagiosum. The sequence goes on from NC_057747.1 coordinate 30,146,490, forward strand.
GGACTGAAGGTGAATAAATTCCCAAGGCCTGATAATCTACATTCCAGATTACTTAAGGAAGTGGCACTAGGAATAGCGAATGCATTTTTGTGGTCATCTTCCAGGATTCTATAGACTCTGGTACAGTCCCTATAGATTGGAGGATAGATAATGTCACTCCAATAAGAACGTTAAAAGCTAGCAGAACTACCTGACAGCACCAAGTGTTCTGAACAAGATATAACGTAACCTTTTGGTCCAGCAGCTGGTGTAGCTGTTTGCCTGGTGACAAAAACAAATTTGAATTAGGCCAATCAGTTTAAATTATACCCTCAAAAAAAAATCAAACTCCAATCCAGTTTGAATTGAGTATATTGACAATATTAAAAGCCCATGACACAATTCGATGCTTTGGCGGTATAAGCCCGGCGAAAATTGAACAGCTGGGGGACAACTGCCAAAAGACCAATAGATGTAGACTGCTAGTCAGAACTGTCGGAGAGGCACCTGGCTAGAGAAGGAGTTTGCACAGAGAAAAACATCGACTCCGACCTGGACAGCAAATCTGCAAAGAGAACATTTAACAGCTGACTGGTTTTGAAATGTGAATTTTTCAGTAAATCTTAATCGGGGGTTTTATCGGACTAGTATTATGGAAGAGAAAGTAAAAGATAGGTTAGAGAAGGAGTTGTAAACAGTTTTTAGTTAGTTAATTATTCTTTGTTATAGTTTAAGAAATAAAGTTGTTAACTTGTACTTTAATAGTTCTTGGCCTTGAATTTTCAGATTACTGCACGGGATAAATCTTTTCTGTGTTGCTGTTTTAAATTAAGCAGGAGAACTTACCCTGTGTCGCAACAAGTCCAAGTAGTAAAGAGTTTAAATGCTTTGTTATGGACTGCTTTGGGGCCAACACTACAAGTTTTGTGAAAGGGTAGTTTGGTGAGAAAGGAGTTGCTCTTTTTCCTTTTCTTTTTCTGGATAAATAAGACCAAGAGAACTCCTCTACTGCTCTGTCTTTAAAGTAAGTATAATTTTTTAGTTAGCTAAAGAGTATTTAAAAGATAAGGAATAACAAATTTTTTTGTATATATTTTAAAATGTTAAAATAGAGGAATAAGAACTAAATGGAAAGAGGGTAATTTAAGGGTATGTCAAGACCACTTTTTTGGGACTGTGGAGAAAAATAATACGAAATTATATTGTTTTAAACCAAGAAAACTGAATGGGATGTTGCAAACTGGACCTCATTGTGTGGTATACCTACAATGTTGTCTTCCTCAAGCAGTAGGGGAGAACACTGGACAGCATGGTTCTTTGTGTTTTTATCCAGAGCAGTTTTGCCGAGAGACTGTCCTTTAATTGGTTTTGTTTAATTGGCCAATTGTTATGAGCTCAGGAAGGATCAGCATAGTAACAATCATTTGGTGAGCTCCTTGGCAAGTGGCGATAACCTTATATGCAGACAACAGAGGAGAAAATTTTATTGTGCAAAAAGGAAGCTCCTCAAATCTCTGTCTCTTTCTCTCTCTTTCCCCCCCCCCCCCCCCCCTATCCCACAGAGAATTTTTTTTTTTAAAAACTCCTGGTTGCTGTTCTCAATCACCAATTCCCTATAAATTGCTCTTTGCAAATTGCTTTGTTGAAATGAAAAATGGGGAAAACAATCTTCAGAGGCAATGAAAAGTCAAATCCTCAACCAGTGATTGAAAGACTGAGAATTGGAAAGTCTACAACTTCACATCATTAGCAAAGAGTTGAAAGAAAGCAATGCAACCATGTTTGTGATCTGGACTGGTGCCAGAACTGTGCTTCCGTGGTTATTTTTCTCCTTCTTTCCCTCGAATATTTATCCTTGTTTTTCTGTTTGTTTGCAGATAGGAACTATTTTTTAGGGGGTAAGAACATAAGTAATGGTGTTATAAAAGAACAATTCATGTTTCTTTTTGCTATTGATTAAAACAGTTTGATTAGAATAAATAGTTATTTTCTTATTATTGGAAAACCAGGTGTACATATTCTTTTAACCTTAACCATGCTATCTCCTCCACATTGGTGAGTCTAAATGCAGACTGAGTGACCACTTTGCGGACCATCTCCACACTATGAGAATGACTCTGACTGAGGAGTCACTTGCCATTTCAATGCAGCCTCTCATGTTCACACTGACATTTCCAACTTCAACCTTCTACAGTGTCCCAGCAAAGACCAAATGAAAGCTGGAAGAACAGCATCTCATTTTCTGCTCAGGCACTCTACAGCCTTCAGGGCTCAACATTGGGTTCAACAATTTTTCAAAGCATGAAGTCTGTCCTCCATTACATCCTACATTGTGCAGACTTCTCCAATAGTGTTGCCCACCATTATTCACAACTGGGTTATGGCAGAACTGCAAAGCTTAGATCTGATCTATTAGTTATAGGATCACTATAATCCAATCTGATCATTGGTTGCAGCTTGCTGATTCTACTGATGAGCACATGTAGTTCTGATTAGTAGTTTCACCACGTTGATACCACATTTTTAGATATGCCTGGTGCTGCTCCTGGCATGCCTTCCTGCACTCTGCATTGAACCAGGGTTGATCCCCTTGCTTCATGGCGATGGCAGAGTGGGGGATATGCCGGGCCATGAGGTTGAAGATTGTAGTTGAATATAATTCTGCTACTGTTGATGGCCCACAGCATCTCACGGATGCCAAGATTTTAGCTGCTAGATCTAGATATCCTACATAAATCTAGTCCCACTGACCAACATTTAGCCCATATCCCTTCAAACCCTTACTATTCATATACCCATCCAGATGCCTTTTAAATGCTGCAATCATACCAGGCTCCATCACTTCCTCTGGACACTCATTCCATATATACATCATCCTCTGTGTGAAAAAGTTGTCCTTTTAGGTCCCCTTTATATCTTTCCCCTCTCACCTTACACCTATTCCCTCTCGTTTTGGACTCCCCCATGCCAGGGAAAAGACGGTGCCTATTTATGCTATCCATGTGGGCGGCACGGTGGCCCAGTGGTTAGCACTGCTGCCTCACAGCGCCTGTAGACCCGGGTTCAATTCCCGACTCAGGCGACTGACTGTGTGGAGTTTGCACATTCTCCCAGTGTCTGCGTGGGTTTCCTCCGGGTGCTCCGGTTTCCTCCCACAGTCCAAAGATGTGCGGGTCAGGTGAATTGACCATGCTAAATTGCCCGTAGTGTTAGGTTAAAGGGGTAAATGTAGGGGTATGGGTGGGTTGCGCTTCGGCGGGTCGGTGTGGACTTGTTGGGCCGAAGGGCCTGTTTCCACACTGTAAGTAATCTAATCTAATCAATCTAATCCATGCCTCTTATGATTTAATCAGCCTCTATAAGGTCACCCCTCAGCCTATGGCGCTCCAGGGAAAACAGACCCTGTCTATTCAGCCTCTTCCTACAGCTCAAATCCTCCAACCCTTCCAAAATCCTCAATCTTTTCTGAACCCTTTCAAGCTTCACAATATCTTTCCAATAAGAAGGATACCAGAATTGTACACAATACTTCAAAAGTGGCCGAACCAACGTCCTGTACAGTCACAACAGGACCTCCCAAATCCGATACTCAATGCACTGACCAATAAAGGCAAGCACATCAAATGCCTTCTTCACGGTCCTATCTACCTGCAACTCCACTTTCAAGGAACTGTGAACCTGCACTCTAAGGTCTCTTTGTTCAGCAACACTCCCTAGGACCTTACCATTATGTGTACCAGCCCTGATCTGCTTTTCCAAAATGCAGCACCTCCCATTTAGCCAAATTAAACTCCATCTGCCACTCCTCATCCTATCTGATCAAGATCCCATTGTACTCTGTGGTAACCTTCTTCACTGCCCACTACACCTCCACTGTTGGTGTTATCTGCAAAACTTACTAACTATACCTCCTATGTTCACATCCAAACTATTTATATAAATGGCAAAAAGCAGTGTGTCCAGCACTGATCCTTGTAACATACCACAGGTCACAGGTCTCCAGTCAGTAAAGCAACCCCCACCACCTTGCTAACCAATCTACCATGAGGAACTTTGTTGAACGCCTTTCTGAAGTCCATTCAGATCACATGCACCACTCTGCTCTCATCAATCCTCCTTATTACTTCTTCAAAAAACTCAATCAAGTTAATGAGACACAATTTCCCACACACAAAGCCATGTTGACCATGTCTAAATCAGTCCTTGCATTTCCAAACACATGTAAATCCTATACCTCAAGATTCCCTCCAACAATGTCAGGTTCACCAGTTGTAGTTCCCTGGCCTTTCCTTCCCACATTTCTTAGATAGTGGCACAATGTCAGCCAACCTCCAGTTATACAGCATCTCATCTATGGCTATCGATTATATCTCAGCAAGGGGCCCAGCAATCTCTTCCCTAGCTTCCCACAGAGGTCTAGGGTACACCATATCAGGTCCTGGTGATTTATGTGTTCTAAGATGTCTGGCACCTCTTTTTATGGATTAAAAATGTGTTGCTGGAAAAGCACAGCAGGTCAGGCAGCATCAAAGGAGCAAGAGAATCGATGTTTTGGGCATAAGCCCTTCTTCAGATTCTCCTGCTCCTTTGATGCTGCCTGACCTGCTGCGCTTTTCCAGCAACACATTTTTCAGCTCTGATCTCCAGCATCTGCAGACCTCACTTTCTCCTTTTTACGGATTACCCAAGGTACAGAAACCAGACATACGACTTAGACCCGTGTGGCACTCCCAGGAACTCCATCGCATAAATTGGCAAAAGAGCTTCAACAAAAACTGAAACATCTTATCAGTGAATCCAAACCACACCATATAATCATCACAGGAATTCCTAGGCAACATCAAGAACATAAACATAGACAAGGACGAAGCAACGGTCACATTTGATGTGACTGCAGTGTTCACTTCTATGGATAAAACCCTAGCCAGAGAGACAATAGCCAACCTCCTGGACAAATGAAACACATACAGGGGGGAACCAATCACCAAGGGATGCACACTCAAACTACTAGTCCTGTGCTTGATGACAAATTTCACATTCAACAATGCAAACATATGAACTAACCAATGGAACATCTATGGGCTCATCCATCTCTGGGCTCATAGCAGAAGCAGTGATGCAAAGACTGGGACAAACAAATCCAACCCAAACTCTGGATCACATATGTGGATGGCACTTTTGTTATAATTAAGAGAACAGAAATCAAGAACACACACCAGATTATCAACATCATTCTCACAGGGATCATGAGAGAGGAGGACGCCAACAATCAACTCCCATTCCTGGATGTATTGGTAGAAAGAACAAGAATGGTGAATGCACTACAAAAGTATAAGGAAAGCCACACACGCAGACCACAGCCTTAACTACAACAGCAACCACCCGAACACAAATAAGAGAAGCTGCAGTAGGATCCTTTCCTACAAGGACGACAACGCACTGCAGCACTCCCAACCTTCAAAGAGAAGAACACCTCTACTGAGCCTTCATCAAGAACAGATACCCCTTCAACTTCATCCTCAGATGCCTAACAGACAAACAACGCGATGTGGACATGCCACGCTTTCTTACATAAAAAAATCTCTGAACTGACAGCCAGACCTCTCCCACCACTGGGATTCGTGCCAACCCATAAATCTACAGCCACACTCAGACAACAACTGACCAAGACAAAAGACCTGATACCCATCATGTGCAAGACTAACGTAATTTACATGATTCCATGTAAAGACTGCATGTAACACAATATAGGGCAAAAAGGCAGGCAGCTATTGTTTTACTACAGAAATTGCATCTCTTGTTAAGCGGGAGGAGGCGGCTGATGCGACGATGAGACAAGATGGTTCAGATGAGGTGATGGAGAGTTACAGATCAGCTAGGAAGGATTTAAAGAGAGAGTTAAGAAGAGCAAAGAAAGGACATGAGCAGTCTTTAGCAGGTTGAATAAAGGAAATCCCTTTGGGGTATTTGAGGGATAAAAGGATGATTAGGGTAGGAACAGGGCCAGTCAAAGACAGAAGTGGGAAGTTGAGTGTGGACCCTGTGGAGATCAGAGAGGTGCTAAATTAATAGTTCTCATTGGCTTTCATTCAGGAAAAGGAGAATATTGTAGAGGAAAAGAATGAGATACGAGATATTAGACTAGAAAGGATCGAGGTTAGTAAGGAAGAGGTGATATCAATTCGAGAAGGATTAAAAGTAGACAAGACCCCTGGTCCAAATGGGATTTATCCCATGATTCTCGGAAGCTAGGGAGGAGATGGCAGAGTCTTTGGCTTTGATCTTTAAGTCGTCATTGTCTATAGGTTTAGTAACAGAGGACTTAAGGAAATGTTGTGAAAGAAGGGCAGTAGAGATGACCCAGGTAATTATTGACCAGGAAAAGTGTTGGAAGGGATTAGAAGAGATAGGATTTATAATCATCATGCAAGCAACCATTTGATTTCAGATAATCAACATGGTTTCGTCAAGGGCAGGTCATGTCTCACAAACCTCATTGAGTTTTTTGAGAAGGTGACCAAGCATGTGGATGAGGGTAGGGCAGTTGACGTGGTGTACATGGACTTCAATAAGGTTCCAATGGTAGGCTGTTGGAGTAAATGGCATTGAAGGTGATTTAGCAGTTTGGATCAGAAACTAGCTTTCTGAAAGAAGGCAGCGAGTGGTGGTTGATGGAAAATATTCAGACTGGAGTACGGTTACTAGTGGTGTGCCACAAGGATCTGTTTTGGGACCACTGCTGTGTGTCATTTTTATAACTGACTTAGACGCAGGCGGGTGGATGGGTTAGTAAGTCTGCAGTTGACACTAAAGTTGGTGGAGTACTGGACAGTGTGGAAGAATGTTACAGGTTGCAGTGGGACTTGGATAAACTGCAGAATTGGGTGGAGACATGGCAAATGGAGTCCAATGCAGCTAAATGTGAGGTGGTTCACTTTGGGAAGAATAACAGGAAGGCAGTATACTGGGTCAATGGAAAGATTCTTGGTAGTATAGATGTGCAGAGGGATCTTGGAATCCATGTACATAGATCCCTGAAAGCTGCCACCCAGGTTGATAATGCTGTTGAGGAGGCATACGATGTGTTAGGTTTTATTAGTAGAGGGATTGAGTTCCGGAACCATAATGTCATGTTGCAAATATACAAAATGCTAGTGCAGCCTCACTTGGAACATTGTGTACAGTTCTGGTCTCCCCATTACAGTAAGGATGTGGAAGCATTGGAAAAGGTGCAGAGGAGATTTATCAGGATGTTGCCTGGTCTGGAGGGAAGGTCTTATGAGGAAAGGCTGAGAGACTTGGGTCTGTTCTCATTGGAAAGAAGGCAGCTAAGAGGGGTTTTGATAGAGACATACAAGATGATCAGAGGATTAGAGAGGGTAGACGGTGAAAGTCTTTTTCCAAAGATGATGACGTCAGCTTGTACAAGAGGCATAACTACAAATTGAGGGGTGACAGATTTAAGACAGATGTCAAAGGCAGGTTCTTTATGCAGAGAGTGGTAATGGGGTGGAATGTCCTGCCTGCCAATGTCATTAACTCAGCCACATTAGGGAGATTTAAACAATCCTTAATAAGCACATGGATGATGATGGGATAGTGTAGGGGGATGAACACAGAACATAGAAAAATACAACATAGAACAGGCCTTTTGGCCCATGATGTTGCGCTGAGGATTAATCCTAATGTAAAATATAATAACTTAACCTACGCACCCCTCAACTCACTGCTATCCATGTGCATGTCCAGCAGTCGCTTAAATGTCCCCAATGACTCCGCTTCCACCACCACAGCTGGCAACGCATTCCATGCATTCACAACTGTCTGTGTAAAGAACCTACCTCTGACGTCTCCTTTATACCTTCCTCCTAATATCTTAAAACTATGACCCCTCGTATCAGTCAATCCTGCCCTGGGGAAAAGTCTCTGGCTATTGACTCTATCTATGCCTCTCATTACCTTGTATACCTCGATCAGGTCTCCTCTCTTCCTCCTTCTCTCCAGAGAGAAAAGTCCGAGCTTATTCAACCTTTCCTCATAAGGCAAGCCCTCCAGTCCAGGCAGCATCCTGGTAAACCTGCTTTGCACCCTCTCCAAAGCTTCTGTATCTTTCCTATAGTAGGGCGACCAGAACTGCACACAATATTCCAAGTGTGGTTTCACCAGGGACTTGAAGAGCTGTAGCAAAACTTCGCGGCTCTTAAACTTGATCTCCCGTTAATGAAAGCCAAAACACCATAAGCTTTCTTAACAACCCTGTCCACTTGGGTGGCAACCTTGAGGGATCTATGTACTTGCACACCCAGATCTCTCTGTTCCTCCACACTGCCAAGAATCCTGCCTTTAATCCTATATTCAGCATTCAAGTACGACCCTCCAAAATGCATCACTTCACATTTATCCAGGTTGAACTCCACCTGCTATTTCTCAGCCCAACTCTGCATCCTGTCTATGTCGCGCTGCAGCCTGCAGTAGCCCTTGATACTATCAACACCTCCAACTTTTGTGTCATCTGCAAATTTACTAACCCACCCCTCAACCTCCTCATCCAAGTCATTTATAAAAACTACAAAGAACAGAGGCCCAAGAACAGAGCTCTGCGGACCCCACTCAACACTGTCCTCCAGGCAGAATACTTTCCATCTACAACCACTCTCTGCCTTCTGTCAGCCAGCCAATTCTGAATCCAGATAGCCAAATCTCCCTGTATCCCATACCTCCTGACTTTATGAATGAGTCTACAATGGGGAATCTTATCAAATGCCTTGCTGAAGACCACATACACCATATCCATTGCTCGACCTTCGTCGACCTGTCTTGACACTTCCTCAAAGAACTCAATGAGATTTGTGAGGCATGACCTGACTGCCTTTAATCACACTATGCTTTGCCAAATAGTCATAAATCCTATCCCTCAGAATTCTTTCCAAAGCTTTGCTGACCACAGACGTAAGACTGACTGGTCTGTAATTGCCAGGTATTTCCCTATTACCCTTCTTGAAAGGATGAGCTTAGATTAGTTCACAGGTCAGTGTAATATCGAGGGCCAAAGGGCCTGTCCTGCACTGTATTGTTCTATGTTCTAACAGCCATCTGCATCCATGAACATCAACTGGCCACTAAACACCACGAGCTGTCCATAGACGGCAAGGATCACAAACACAAATGGGACAACACAACGATCATAGGACAAGCTAAACAGAGGACAGCCAGAGAATTCATTGTAGAGTGCCACTCATCCATGGACTCCATCAATAAATACCCAGACCTAGACCCAATATACCAGCCACTATAATGAGCAACTGAAACTGGCAACTGGAAGCAGCAGGAACGGAACCGAATAAATTCCAGAAGAAAGAGTACAGCAGCACTTCACAGGAAGCTCCAAAGCATTGAAGGTATCACCTAGACGGGACGAAAAGTTTGCAAATCAGCTTCCCAGATTGGTGAACATACCCACAACTACAACAACCAGCAACTGAGCTACAAATCTTGACACAAACCTTGACCAACTCCTCTGCAATATGGACATTTAAGATGCTGTTGTTTATTTTTCCTTGTTCTATGTCTTCCATATCCTTCTCCACAGTTAACACTGATGCAAAATATTTGTTTAGTATCTCACCCATCTCCTGTGGTTTCGCACATAGGAGCCTTGCACATGGTTAAGGGGACCTATTCTCTCCCCAGTTACCCTTTTGTCTTTAATGAATTTGTAGAATGTCTTTAGATTCTCTTTAATCCTATTTGCCAAAGCTACCTCATGTCAGCTTTTTGCCCTCCTGATTTCCCTCTTACGTATACTCCTACTGCCTTAATACTCTTCTAGGGCTTCACTTGATCCCTGCTGGCTATATTGGACATATGCTTCCTTCTTTTCCTGAACCAAAACCTCAATTTCTATAGTCATCCAGCATTCTTTATCCCTACCAGCCTTGCCTTTCACATTAAAAGGCACATACTGTCTCTGAACTCTGGTTATCTTATTTTTGAATGATGCCCATTTTCCATCCAGCCCTTGATCTGTGAACATCTGCTCCCAAAAAAAATTGAATGTTCTTGCCCAATACCATCAAAATTGACCTTCCTCAAATTAGAATTTTAACTGATGTGCCTGTGTGTCCAGCTTGATAACTCTCGGTTGATGTTCCTGCAGCCACAAACAGTTACTTCACGTGTTTGCCCTGAATCACAACAGCATCCAGAAGATCCAACATTCTGCAATCACAGACCATCCGCAGATCTACCATCTCTACTGTCAATTAATTAGTAATTGCTAATTAATTGATTTATAATTCATATAACCTACACTTTCAAAAGCTTTAGTACTGCCAGTAATCTTTACAATACTAGTGAAGCAATATAAAAGTTACACTGCTGATGAAACATATTGTTTAAAACAATACCAGTTACTGATTTATCTGCTGCACAATATTGGAAGTCAAATACTGAAGCCTGAAAATAAAATTGTCATGAAAAGCATCTTCTTTCCAACCTTCATTAACCTCCCACTTCTTGTGGTACGCCATCCCTTTCTATGTGAACTAAATTCACATTTTGAACAAGATTTTGAAATATATTCACTCAGCCAAGACTGAGGCCAAGACTCCTTCATATTGACCACATATCTTTCCTGGTCGAAAGTGGGTACTTCACATGCTGGAGATTACAGTCAAGAGTAGAATGGTGCTGGAAAAGCACAGCAGGTCAGGCAGCAGCCAAAGACCAGGAAAGTCGATGTTTCGGGCAAAAATTCTTCATCAGGAATGAGGCTGGGTGACGAGGGAGTGGAGAGATAAATGGGAGGAGGGTTCTGTCCTTGTATCTTTCCTAAGCAAACATTTAAAATTTTCTTTTTTTCATTCATTCACAATATGTGGGTATTGGACTGCTCAATGCTAATTGCAGTTAAGAATCAAACACAAAGCCATGGGTCTGAAGTCACATGTAGGCAAGGCCAAGTAAAGACAGCAGTTTCCTTCCCTAAAAGACATTAGTGAACCAGATTTTTTTTTCCTGACAATCAACAATGGTTTGATAGTCATCATTAGACTCTCAATTTCCTTTATTGAAGTCAAACTCCACCATCTGTAGGATTTAAACCTGGGTCCCCAGAAAATTTTCTGGATCTCTGGAACAATAGCTTAGCAATAATACCATTAGGCCATCACTTCCCCCATGAGCTATAATGAATCACTTTCTGTAGTAGTTTCTTGCTACAGTAATCAAAGCCTATTCAGGCCAGAGTTTTCAGATGATTGATAGATGACTGCTACTCCTGCAGCTGCCTGTTTAACTAGGCTATATTATCTTACTTGAAGTCTATTAGTTCTAGGTCAGAATCTGACTGATTGTCTAAAACTGAACTTGCAAATGATTTACCAGTTGAAGTCTCACTTTAACCAAATTCTCAGGCATGCTCATTTGGTCTCTATCTCATTCAGGCTGCATCCCTCATGCCGAACTTGCTCCCTTACAGGTCGTTATAGCACTGACATTATGACAGCAGAAACTGCCAAGATCAAAGAAAGTCTAGTACAATTTATTTTACAGAGAGATTGCAAAGGAACCCCCTTCTGTTTGGATGGATGCTTGACAGCTTTAAAAATGGGAAATCAAAGCTCCTTAATTTGGATTGCCTTTGGAGCGCCAAGAACCAGCTGACATATGATTAAAACCCTACTTCAGAAGAACTAATGTGCTAAACTTGATTAACAAATCTTCATTGTCCAATGGAAAACTTTACAGCCTTTTGGACTCAACACTGAGTTCAACAACTTCAGAACATAAACTCTGTCCTCCATTTTGATATTTTTCTTCCAGTGTCTTTATCTTGCTCATGTGCTTTTGCTTTCAGGCAGAGCTGATTTTTATTCCGCAGTTAACATCCACTCTGGACCAATACTTTATTGATTCTCGATAAACATTATTATTTCTTTTGACTTTTGTTATATGACACTTTTGATCTCTAACCCCGCACCCTTTAACTGTTAGCTGACTTTCCCTTTTATTCCACTTGTTCTCCTGCCCCTTTTTCAACAGCATAAAAGGCATCACATACCTTTCCCCTTCAGTTCTGAATCAGAGTCATATTGGTCATAGAGTCCTTTAGCGTGGAGACAAGCCCTTTGGCAAACTGGCCCATGCTGACCAAAATGTCCATCCACTCTAACCCCATTTCTTTGCACTTGGCCCATATCCTTCTAATTCCTTCCTATCCATGTATTTATCCAAATGCCTATTAAATGTTATTAATATACCCACCTCAAACACTTCCACTGGTAGCTCATTCCATTTGCATACTACCCTCTTGTGTAAAAAAAGTTGCCCTTCAGGTTCCCTTTTACTCTTTCCCCTCTAACTTTAAACTGATGCCATGCGGAAGTGGGTAATTTCTGATGATGGGCTTTTGCCCAAAACGTCGATTTTCCTGCTCCTCGAATGCTGACCTGCTGTGCTTTTCCAGCACTACTCTAATCTTCAACTGAAGCCGTCTATTCCTTGGTTCCCCAATCCTAGGAAAACAGATTGAGTGCATAAACCCTCTCATGATCTTATACACTTCTAAAAGATTCCCCCTTCAGTCTCCTACACTCTAAAAGAAAAAAGTCCTAGCTTGTCCAACCTCTCCCTATGACTCAGACCGTTGAGTCCTGGCAACATGCTTGTAAATTTCTTCTGCACTCTTTCCAGTTTAATGACATCCTTTGTATAGCAAGGTGTCCAAAACTGAACACAATACTCCAAGTGCAGCCTCACTAATGTCCTGTACAACTGCAACATTACTTCCTAACTTCTATATTCAGTGCTCTGACTGATGAAGGCCAGTGTGCCAAAAGCCTTCTTCACTGACCCGTCTACCTGTGACTTCACTTTTAGAAATTGTGAAGCTGAATCCAAGATCCCTCTGCTCCACTACACTCCTTAAAGGTCCTACCATTCACCATGAAACTCCTACCTTGATTTGACTTTCCAAAGTGGAAGATCTCACACTTATCTATATTAAACTCCATTTGCCATTTCTCAACCCACTTCCCCAGCAGATGAAGGTCCTGATACAATTTCTGATAACGTTCCTCACTGTCCACGATACCACCTATTTTAGTGGACATCTGCAAATTTAGTAATTATGCATTGTACATTCTCATCCAAATCATTGATAGAGATAACAAACAGTAAAGGACCCAGCACCGACCCCTAAGCCATTCCAATAGTCACGCGCCTTCAGTCTGACAAGCATCTTTCCACTATTACTCCCTGCTTTCTACCATCAAGCCAATTGTGTATCCAATTTGCCAGCTACCCATGGATTCCATGCGACCTGCCAGAGCAGCCGACCTGTGGAACCTTCTCATACCTTACTGAAATCCATATAGACCTCTGTCTCACTCTCCATAGATGCTGCCTGTTTCTTCAACATCTTCTGGTTGATGATCACTGGTTACTGGTACACCTCAGCAACAATTATTGAGGCGGCAATTGTTTCCAATTTGTATAGCTGATTGAGAGTTGGGGACCAAGTGTACTGTGTCAAAGTTTGCACATGACACTAAGATGAGTGGTAGAGCAGTGTGTAGAGGACAGTGAAAGTCTGCAGAGGGTTACAGATAGTTTAAGTGAGTGACAAGGATCTGTCAGATGGAGTACAATGTTGGTAAATATGAGGCCATCCATTTTGGTTGAAATATCAACAAAATGGGCTATTATTTAAATGGTGAAAAATTGCAGCATGCTGCTGTGCATAGGGACCTGGCTGCCCTTGTGTTAGCATCACAAAACGTTGGTTTGCACGTGCAAGAGGTAATTGAGAAAGCAAATAGAATACGGTCCTTCATTGCTGGAAGGATGGACTTTAAAAGTAGAAAGGATGTACTGGCACTGGAGGGGGTGCAGAGGAAGTTCACAAGGTTGGTTTTCAGAATTAGGCGGGTTGGCTTATGGGGAGAAATTGAGTAGACTCTGAATATACTCATTGGAATTTAGAAGAATTAGGGAGGATCTTATAGAAACATATAAAATTCTGAAGGGAATAGATAAAGTAGAAGCAGGGAGGTTGTTTTCACTGGTGGATGAAACTAGAACTAGAGGGCATAGCCTCAAAATAAGGAGGAGCAAATTTAGGACTGAGTTGAGGAGGAACTCCTTTATCCAATGGGTTGTGAATCTGGAATTCTGTCCCCAGTGTAGTTGAGGGTAACTTGGGGTATGTTGAATGTTTTAAAGACTAAGATAGACAGATTTTTGAAAAGTAAAGGAATTAAGCGTAATGGTGAGCGGGTGGATAATGGAGCCGAGTGCATGAAAAGATCACCAGTGATCTTGTTGAATGGCGGAGTATGTTCCCACAGGCCAGATGGCCTCCTCCTGATCCTGTTCCTTATGTTTTTATGGCTTATGTTTTTATTTCTGATTTTTGGCACATGCAGAATTTTTCTTTCATTTACACACTTGTCTATTTGCAATGTCAAGGAGAATCTGCAGAATGCAATAGTAAAATCAGATCTCCTTGAAGAATATACCACTATCTCTCTCTCTCATTCTGCAATTCTCTAGTTCACACCCAATCTGTTACATTTTGAAATATGTATAGAGAATAAAAGAGAGAAATTTAAGTAAAAGGAACTTTACAAGCCTTCATACCAATCCGGAAAAGCACAGCATATACTTTAAAAGAGATGGCCTTCAAGAAAGCAACAGCAGCATTGGAATTTCAAAACCATCATAACAGGCACCAGTATATGCACCAAAATATACACCAAAGTGTATATTACTTTCTCTTTATGCACTTTAACTTTTCTTCAGCTCCGCCTCCACCATAATTTAACTTGCTCTATTCTTGCATGCTAGTATGTGTATGTGTATGTGATTGGATTCTGAATAGGCTTTACCTTTTGATTAAAATGTTATACTTGAATTAAATGAGTTTTTTCTTTTCTTAAATTAAGACATCTGTCTTATTTCTTCATACAGTTTTTACATGGCCAAGAACATACTGATTTGAAAAATAAAATCACACTTTTCTAAAAATTAAAACTGTTCTAACCAAATTATGGAGTTAAAGGAGTCAAAACTTTCCACCTCTCCAAGCTTGGTTATAACAATATAGACAAGGGAGAGAATAGGTCATGCTCCTCCACCCCAAAGATTAAAAGATGCTAAACATAGGTTCTTGCCATTGAGATAGTATCACATATTCCTTCCACTGAGAGATTACACAGGCACAGAATCAGTCTCCATGTTAAAATGAGTCTCAATGTACACAGGCTGAGAATAAGTGATAATAGCAATCTCAGTATTCAAAGGGACAGGATCAGGTTCAATGCGCACCCTACGTGCATCAGTCTTGTTCTATAAAGCAACAGACTATGTCTTGATGTACACAAGGGAGAATTGGTTTGATATGCACACAAGAGAACCAGTTGTGGTGTACGCTTGGAGAAAACCAGTCCCAAACACCAAAGGGATAATACAAGTCTTGATATACACTGAGCGCAATTGAATCGGTTTTGATATACTTAGGGGATATAAATTGTCTTGATATTCACAGTGCTAGAATAAGTCTGTATATCGACAGCAAGATATATACACCAAGCCAATCAATTCCAATATACATCACTCTGGACATTCACAAGTGAGAAGAATCAGTCAGGATACACATGGTGGTGGGGGGGGTGTGGAATCAGTCTGGATACACATGGTGGGGGTGGAATCAGTCAAGATGCACGGGGGGGGGGGGTTGGAATCAATCAGGGTACATAGGGGTGGAATCAGTCTGGATCCACATGGCGGGGTGGAATCAGTTGCGATTTAAACAGGGCTGGAATCACTCAGGATATACAAGGGGATACAAGTAACACATAATGGTAACAGAATCGGATTCAATATGTACAGAAAGTGAATCAGTTTTGTTATACACAGATGAAATAGATCTCAATATGCAATGGCAGTGAATCAGGCTCGACATGATACAAATATAAAATCATTTTCAATATACACAGGCGTTAACTATTGTGCTTGAACAAGTTCCATTATATACACAGAACATGAACAATTATAATATTGAGGGGAGTGGAAACAGCATTTTTATAAGAGAACACAATCAACCCTCCTTTTTTATTGGACATGAAGAAAAGTGAGCTCCATCAAATTATGCTTCACATGTCATCAGCACAGAGGCTAATCAGCTTTCATTGATTTCAGATCAGAAATCTTGGATCTTTTGTGGTTATGCTGATAGTGATTGTTAATTACTCAGCAAAATTAGAATGGTCTCCAAATCACCACCCAAGTATTATTTTTTTTAATCCTCTGAAGAATTCAGCACACGCACATCCCCATGGACATTGATTCTCATATACACACAGCCACACTCACAGATTCACGTATATATACACAGCCACACTCTCAGATTCACACACAAACACACACACTGAGCTTGCAGCTCTTACAACTCAGCATTTATAGAATATTGAGATCTGATTTACTTACGAAACTTGGGTTCAATGACAGAATGGATCTTGGTGCTAGATTCCCCTGATTTTGAGAGTGTCCAAGATGGAGTGGAGTCGTGCAGAAAGAATTTGCTTGAAGAGGTAGAAAAGGGCACCGTCTGCCAAGTTGGTACATGTGAGACAGTTGGAGTGAGACGGAAAGGTAATGTAGGGGTGAGGGCTGCTGTTGAAGTGGTTGTGGGGAGTAGGGGGCTTCGATGGGCAGTGGTTGAGCGGATTGTACCGTGGGTACTAATCCTGGGGGTGAGCGTCACTGGCATTTGAGTACTCACAGCTACAGTACTAAGGAAGCTGTTGGTACCAGTGTACATTGTAGTGGCCTCTGCATTCTTCGGAAATGAGCTTGGCTTTGAGAGGAAGATAGGATCCTGCCCAATGTGATTGGACTCCAAGTTATCAGAGGGTACATATTCCTTCACTGAACCAACAACAATCCACCTCAGCAGCATCAGACTCAATCCCAAACCAATGAATCCAATCAGAAGAGGAACAATACAGAGCCAGGTCTGTTGGCGAGGCCACACAATACAGTTACTGCAGTGTAAGCCCCTGGATGGTGCAGAGCTCTCCTGCTCTTCTACTGGATTCGCACCTTCAGATTCTCCAGAAACAGGAAAAACAGGTGGAGCTGAAGAAATCCCCCCCTCACTCATCCTGTTGCGAATGCGAAGCCCTCAGGCCCACAGACAGACATCAGGAATGCATAGCCAGGGATCAAAGAATCCGAAAAAAATAGACAGAACAATTGCATTCAGAAGGAAATGCTGATTTCTATCAGCTGCAGGTCAATTGGCCACAAAATATTCATCTATCCCCAAACGAAACGTTGGCAGCATTGGGGGAGATGCTGAGTCAGCTACGGCAAAACGCACATTTCTTTCTCTCTGCTGGATCTACAGGGGCTCGCCTCTCTCCTTGGTTTTCTTCTCACAGACTCTCCGGGGCCACAGCATACCTTCCAGGATTGGCACAAAGCATCTTCATAGCTTGCTGTAGCTCAGGCATTCCAATACGCAGACACACATACACACATAGACTCACATAAAAGCCCCTCTCCTTCTCCATTCGAACTGAGAAGCATCCGATTCGTGGCCGTCAGGAGCAGTATAATGCACCTGTTAATCTCCAGTCAGTATCCAACCCTTGCCCAGCACTTAAGGACACAAGCCAATCCGCTTGCTGGGAGGAAGTGCTGGTTGCAGTGCAAAAGCAGCAGCATTGCTGCCTGACAGTGCATTGCTGAAAGCTAGCAATAGCCCACAACACAAAAACCCCATCGCCAACAAAGCATCGCTCACAACTACAAGGTCTTTGATGCTAAAAAGAAAACAAAAACGGAAAACAGAAAAAATGTCTACAGAAAAGGGCAGAGCGAATGAAAAAAGAAGCAAACACGGGCACCTCCCACTCAGCTAATGCAGAAATGGAGACAGCTACTGTTCCCAGCATAAATAAATGATCCTGTTCCAATTCCCCCAGGAGTTCCGGGCTGGCTGCTTTCAGGCTGTTTTTCATGCAATGCTGATTTGAATTGGAGAATGTTAATTGCGTTTCTGCTCAGGGTGAATATTTCAAAGTGTTTTGAAACAAAAGAAAACAAAATAAAAGATGAGGACTTGTTCGCGTGAAGGTTTTTGGGAGTGGGAGGTAGAGAGATGAGGAAATCCTGCATTTACCCTTCTGTCATGACCAAAGACAGGACTCAGCGAGAGAGCTATCATATTGAGCCATACTATGCATTTGCACCGCATCTCAGAGTCAAGGACATCAAGAAAGGAACGCAGCATCTTAAAGCTGCACAGTGCCTGTGTTTAGACACATCAGGGCTATACTGTCAGCACCCTAACCTCCCACAGTACAATCTCAGCTTCAACCCCCAAATCATCCATTTCACTCTTCATTTAACATTTCATCTGAAATACATTGTCTTCATACTGAAACATACAATCAATCTAAGAGCACAAATCTCACACTGACCAGTTGAGCTATTCCCCTTTGTAACTTCACATAAAATTCTGTTGATCTATGATCCACAGAGAATAACAGTTACCCTGGAGTGCGTTGTACTCAGAATAAAGTACAGAGCGAAGGGTTTATACATAGAATAACAAATACCCAGGGGGTAGTTACAGACTGGAATAAAATCAATGGGTTGGATTGGAGAATGAGTATATATAGAATAACGGATATTTGAGAGCAAGTTACAGACTGAAATATAATTGAGGGTTCACAGATTCTATGTAGAATAACAGATGTTAAGGAGTATTACCTGTAAATTTGGAGATAGTACTTTCTATCTCTGCATCCAATTCATTAATGTAGGTTGTAAATAGCAGGGGCAGGATTGTAAACAGTTATAGCTTGTCAAACAGAAGAAGACCTATTTATCTTGTCTCACTGTTGGTTAGCCAATCCCCTGTCTGAGCCTCAAACACTGCAGCACGTCAGGCAGGGAGAGTTACCTGGACACTGTTTCAAGAGGCAGTCCCATGCCTTAGACTGACAATTTTGAATTGGGTCAATGGTCAAGGTGAGAAGAGTGTGATTATGACAAGCCAGGTAAAGGCTTCAAAGATTTTTTGTTGAAGGAACCTCAGCCTTTGAGCTATCCAACAGGCGTTCCCTGTGTGGACGTGAGTGGGTACTGTAGTGAACATGAGCAAACTGACCATAGTGGTACAGTGAGCCATTCAAGAGAGGGAAAAAGAGAAATATAGTTGTAATTGGTGCTAGTATAGTCAAGGGAATAGACACTGTTCTCTGTGGCCAGGATTGAGTGTCCCAAAGGCTGTGTTGCCTGCTTGATGCCTGGTGTAGAATACCTCATCCGAGCTGCAGAAGAACTTGGAGTGGAAGGAGAAAGATTCAGTTACTGTTTTCCATGTAGGTATCAATGATATAGATAAAATGAGGAGAGAAGTTCAGCTGAGGGAATATGAGTAGGTAGGGTGAAATTAAAAAGCAAAATCAAAAAGGTAACAATCTCTGAATTACTACTTAAATTACAAGCTAATTGGTACAGGGTTAAAAAGATTAAGGAGGTAAACGCATGATTCAAAGATTGGTATGGAGAAATGGGTTCGAATACATTGGATTTTGGCACTGGGACTGGGGAAGGAGGGAGCCCTTCCAATGGAATGGGTTCCACTGGAATCATGGTGGGACCAGCGTTCCAGTGAATTACACGAGTAGGGTTGTAGACAGGGCTTTATCCTAAATAATTTGGGGTGGGAGTTCATTTTGCATGGAAAATTAAAAAATCAAACTGAAAGAAGGAGTGATGTTTAATGATTGTGAAAGAAAAGAAAATGAGTGGACAGAATGTGCAAATGTCACATTGCACCAAGAAATCATACAAGAACAGGAAATCTTGATAACAGAATAAACCTAAAGCCTTTATATCTGAACATGCAAGTCAGTCTGAATAAAATTAATGAATTAGGAGTGCAAATCAAGATAAATGGGTGCGATTTGGTGGAGAATACTGAAAAATGGTCACGGGGGATCAGGTTTGGGAATTGAATATCCAAAGATACTTTGTTTCAGAAGAACATGCAGGAGGAAAAAAGAGGCAGTGTAGCATTGTTAGTAAAAGATTAAGTCAATGCTGTTGTAAGAATTTATATCAGCATGGAGAATCAGTCAGGAAAGAAATAAAGAATAGCAAGGGAAAGAGTAATCTACAAGTCCCCAAATAATAAACCCATGGTGGGGCACAAAATAATCAGAAAATACAGGAAATACTAATCAAGGTACAGCAATAACCATGAGTGGTATTAATATCGACTAGATTACCCAAATTTGCAAGGTTACCCTCAAGGGAGAGACTGTTGAACATTAGAGCTTGTCCTTTGGAGCAATAAGCTAATGGATAAGGCACTAGCCTCCTAAACCAAGGATTAAGGGTTCGTGTCCTGTCTGGGGTGAATTGAGGTTTTTTGGTAATCCAAGAAGGAGGACAGGAAAAAATTGTTGCCAGAAAGAGCTGCTCCTTTTTTTGAGGTATTTTAGGTGTTGGAGCCAATTTCTTTGAATTCCAGGAACAGTAATTATGGTTTGATAAGCTCTTGCATTGTTTTGGAACTTTGGGGAAAAAAGATCAAAACAACTGCACTTTAAAAAGGAGGAAGAGAGACAAGGATAGAGACCACATGGACAGTGATTCAAACAGAGAAAGAAACTACGCTGCTCTCTGATACACCAGTGAATCTGTACAGCCATGTCTTTGCCGTTTGAGTTGAAGTTTCTCTGGACATCAGAGTGTGTCAAAGAAAAATTAACAAACAGCGAAATTCACAGATGACCTTGAAGAAACCTGTGTGATTAGATTAGATTACATTACAGTGTGGAAACAGGCCCTTCGGCCCAACAAGTCCACACCGACCCGCCGAAGCGAAACCCACCCATACATTTACCCCTTACCTAACACTACGGGCAATTTAGCATGGCCAATTCACCTGACCCTGCACATCTTTTGGACTGTGGAGGAAACCGGAGCTGTGCCACCGTGCCGCCCACGAGTGTGGGAGAGCTCACAGCAAGGAACAGCTAAGTGCATAGTTTTTAAATGTAGCTTTGCTGTTCCTTATTTTTTGTAAATCTACAAAGAGTGGGTTCTTTTCTGACATATGTTTTATTGAGATTTGTCTCTTGATTAAATTTAAAAAATACTAAGTTAGCCAGGAGTGGTTTTTTTTTAGAGCAGTAAGAAGATGCTATTTTCTGGGTTTGTGGATTGTTAAGGTACAAAGATGGCCTTTAGTAAAAAGAGTGATGTGCTCTTCTTGTCGGATGTGGAGATTAGGGAGAGTTTCAATGCCACTAATGATTATGTCTGCAGTAACTGTGTTTGTTTGCAAATCCTATCATGTTGCCTGGGTTGGTTGGAGCAGCTGTTAGAGGTAAGAAGGAAATTAACGGAGCTGGGGGATTGATGGATGGCAATTATGATAAGGGAGAAAAACTGCAGATCCAGTCAGCTAGATGGGTTACCTTCATTTTTTGGAAGCAGCGAGGAGAGATAGAGAGAGGACCGGGGTTGCCAGGAAGGTAAATTTACCACTTAAAGGGACTTATCCCGAGCATCAGCGGACTGCATTTGCTGCAGCAGCAGGAGCAGTGAGAGCGAAGAGCTGAGTGGGAGCAGTCGAACTGCATTCTGGGAAGGTGAGTGAACTGATACATTTGGGCAGCAGCTGAACCTGACTCTACAAGTGTCTCTCACTACCTGAGACACTCTAACCAAAAACAAAAGACTCTGGTGAATTGGTCAGGGAAGGATTTTTATTTCTTTTTTTAAAATGTTATCGTGGGATTGGTAAAAATTTTCTTTCCTTTCTCAGTTATTGAATTAAAGATGAAGTTAAGTTTAAGATTAAAAATGGCAAGAGATCTCAGACCCGTGTTATGCTCTTCTTGTTCACTGTGGGAGCTCAGGGACGTGGCTGATATCCCTGACTCCTTCACGTGCAGAAAGTGTGTCCAGCTGCAGCTCTTGTTAGACTGCATGACAGCTCTGGGGCTGCAGATGGACTCACTGTGCAGCATCCACGATGCTGAGGGGGTCGTGGATAGCACGTTTAGTGAATTGGTCACACTGCAGATTAGGATTGCTGAGGGAGAAAGGGAATGGGTGACCAAAAGGCAGTGAAAGAGCAGGAAGGCAGTGCAGGTGTTCCCTGCAATCATCTCCATCCAAAGCAAGTATAGAATTTTGGATACTGTTGGGAGAGATGGCTCACCAGGGGAAGGTAGCAGTAGCCAGGTTCATGGCAACATGGCTGGCTCTGCTGTTCAGAGGGCCGGAAAAAGAGTGGAAGGGCTATAGTCATGGGGATTCATTTGTAAGGGGAGTAGATAGGTAGTTCTGTGGTCGAAAACAGAATGGTATATTGTCTCCCAGGTGCACAGGTCAGGGATGTCTCAGATCGGCTGCAGAAAATTCTGAAGAGGGAGAGTGAACAGCCAGTTGTCGTGATGCATGTAAAGAGGTAGTAACTAAAGCCTATAAGGAACGAGGTAATGAGGTCAGCGTGACTTAGGGGAAGAGTAGGCAGGGAGCAGATGATGAACACAAAGGGACTGGTGGTCTGAGGTGCATTTCTTTTAATGCAAGAAGTATAGTAGGTAAGGCAGATGAACTTAGGGCTTGGACTAGTACCTGGGAGTATGATGTTATTGCTATAACTGAGACTTGAGGGAAGGGCATGATTGGCAACTAAATATCCCAGGATATAGATGCTTCAGGCGGGATAGAGAGGAAGGTAAAGGGGTGGAGGAGTAGCATTGCTGGTCAGAGAGGATATCACAGCTGTGCTGAAGGAGGGCACTATGGAGGACTTGAGCAGTGAGGCAATATGGGCAGAACTCAAAAATAGGAAGGGTGGAGTAACAATGTTGCGGCTGTACCACAGGCTTCCCAACAGTGAATGTGAGATAGAGGAACAAATAAGTAAACAGATCATAGAAAGATGTAGGAGCAGTAGGGTGGTGGTGATAGAGATTTTAATTTTCCCAACATTCCCAACACAGACATGAGTTGGGAAACATGGACTGGGAGCAATTGTTCCATGGAAAGGACACTATAGACATGTGGAGACTGTTTAAGGAACAGTTGTTGCGAGTGATGCATAAATGTGTTCCTCTGAGACAGGTAAGAAGGGGTAAGATAAAGGAACCTTGGATGATGAGAGCAGAGGAGCTTCTCATCAAAAGAAAGAAGGCAGTTTACGTAAGGTGGAGGAAGCAAGGGTCTTGCTCAGCTCTAGAGGATTACAGGTGGGCGAGGAAGGAGCTCACAAATGGTCTGAGGAGAGCCAGGAGGGGGCACGAGAAAGGCTTGGCAGGAAGGATTAGGGAGAATCCAAAGGCATTTTACACGTATGTGAGGAATAAGAGAATGATCAAAGAAAGAGTAGGGCCGATCAGGGATAGCATAGGGAACTCGTGTATAGAGTCTGAGGAGGTAGGGGAAGCCCTAAATGAGTTTTTTGCTTCTGTCTTTACGAAAGAAAAGGACCTTGTAGTGAATGAAACCATTGAGGAGCAGGTAAACATGCTGAACGGATAGAGATTGAGGAAGCTGATGTGCTGAAAATTTTGACAAACATTTTGACAAGCCGCCAGGGCCAGACCAGATTTGTCCTCAGCTGCTTTGGAAAGCAAGAAATGTGATTGCTTCGCCACTTGCGAAGATCTTTGCTTCCTCGCTCTCCACTGGAGTCGTACCTGAGGACTGGAGGGAGGCAAATGTAATTCCTCTCTTCAAGAAAGGAAACAGGGAAATACAGACCAGTCAGTCTCACGTCGGTCGTCTGCAAGGTGTTAGAAAGGATTCTGAGGGATAGGATTTATGGCTTGATTAAATGCAGTCAGCACAGCTTTGTGAGGGGCAGGTCATGCCTCACAAATCTTATTGAGTTCTTTAAAGATGCTATTAGACAAATTGATTAGGGTCGAGCGGTGGAGGTGGCGTATATGGACTTCAGCAAGGCATTTGATAAGGTTCTCCATGGTAGGCTCATTCAGAAGGTCAGGAGGAATGGGACACAGGGAAATTTAGCTGTCTGGATACAGAATTGGCTGGTCAACAGAAGACAGCAAGTGGTAGTGGAAGGAAAGTATTCTGCCTGGAAGTCATTGGTGAGTGGTGTTCCACAGGGCTCTGTTCTTGGGCCTCTAGTGAGTGGTGTTCCACAGGGCTCTGTTCTTGGGCCTCTACTCTTTGCAATTTTTATTAATGACTTAGATGAGGAGATTGAAGGATGGGTTAGCAAGTTTGCAGACGACACAAAGGTTGGAAGTGTTGCTGACAGTATAGAACATAGAACATAGAACATAGAAGAATACAGCGCAGTACAGGCCCTTCGGCCCTCGATGTTGCGCCGATCCAAGCTCACCTAACCTACACTAGCCCACTATCCTCCATATGCCTATCCAATGCCCGCTTAAATGCCCATAATGAGGGAGAGTCCACCACTGCTACTGGCAGAGCATTCCATGAACTCACGACTCGCTGAATAAAGAACCTACCCCTAACATCTGTCCTATAACTACCCCCACTTAATTTAAAGCTATGCCCCCTTGTAATACCCGACTCCATACGCGGGAAAAGGTTCACACTGTCAACCCTATCTAACCCCCTAATCATCTTGTACACCTCAATCAAGTCACCCCAAAACCTTCTTTTCTC
>NC_057747.1:30174855-30186923 GCF_004010195.1 Chiloscyllium plagiosum
TGAAACTTTATTGCTGGAACAGCACAGCAGGTCAGGCAGCATCTAGGGAACAGGAGATTCGACGTTTCGGGCACAGGCCCTTCTTCAGGAATGAGCAGAGAGTGTTCAGCAGGAGAAGATAAAAGGTAGGGAGGAGGGACTTGGAGGAGGGGAGTTGGAAGTGGAGGAGATGCGGTGGAGGGCACCGTCGACCACGTCGCCTTCCTGACCTGCAGTCTTCTTGTTGACCTCTCCGCCTCCATCCTACTCCGACCTATCACCCTCACCTTGACCTCTTTCCACCTATCACATTTCCAACGCCCCTCCTCCAAGTCCCTCCTCCCTACCTTTTATCTTCTCCTGCTGAACACTCTCTGCTCATTCCTGAAGAAGGGCCTGTGCCCGAAACGTCGAATCTCCTGTTCCCTGGATGCTGCCTGACCTGCTGTGCTGTTCCAGCAATAAAGTTTCAACTTTGATCTCCAGCATCTGCAGACCTCACTTTCTCCTTTAAATAGTCCAACTCAGGAAGGAGCCATATTGGATCTGGTGTTGGGAAATGAACCAGGCTAGGGGGTTGAAGTTTCAGTAGGGCATCACTTTGGGAATAATGATCACAATTCCATAAGTTTTAGAATACTCAAGGACAAAGATGAGAATAGTCCTAAAGGAAGAATTCTAAATTGGAGGAAGGCCAACTATATCAAAACTCAGCAGGAGCAGGGGCATGTAGATTGGGAGCAGCTGTTTGAAGGTAAATCCACATTTTAAAGAGAGGTTGATAAGAGTTCAGAAGAGATATGTTCCTCTGAAAATGAGGGATAGAAATGGCAAGATTAGGGAACCATGGATAACAGGTGAAATTGTGAGACTAGCTAAGAGGAAAAAGGAAGCATACATAGGTTCTAGGCAACTAAAGACAGACGAAGCTTTGGAAGAATATCGAGAACGTAGGATCAATCTGAAATGAGGAATTAAAAGGGTTAAAAGGGGTCATGAGATCTCTTCAACAAACAGGGTCAAGGAAAATCCCAAAGCCTTTTATTCATATATAAGGAGCAAGAGGGTAATTAGAGAAAGGATTGGCCCACTAAACGACAAAGGAGGAAAGATTTGCAAGGAGTCACAGAAAACTGGTGTGATTCTTAACAAGTGCTTTGAATCAGTATTCACCAAGGAGAGGGACATGGCAGATGTTGAGGTGAGGGATACATCATTGAGTAGTCTAGGTCAACTCGGCATAAGAAAGGAGGAAGTGTTGGGTATTCTGAAAGGCATTAAGATGGACAAGTCCCCAGGTCGAGATGGGATCTATCCCAGGTTACTGAGGGAAGCAAGAGAGGAAATAATTGGGGCTTTAACAGATACCTTTGCAGCATCCTTGAGGACTAGAGAATTGCTAAAGTTGTCCACTTGTTTAAGAAGGGTACACTCTTCCTTCCCCTTAGCAGAGATAATCCAGGTAATTATAGACTGGTGAGCCTGATGCCAGTGATAGGGAAGCTGCTGGAGAAGGTATTGAGTGATAGGATCTGTCCCATTTGGAAGAAAATGGGCTTATCAGTGATACATGGGCTTCAGTAAAGCATTTGATAAGGTTCCCCTTGGAAAGCTGATGGAGAAAGTGAGGTCGCATGGGGTCTAGGATGTACTAGCTATATTGATAAAGAACTGATTGGGCAACAGGAGACATAGAGTAACAGTGGAAGGGAGTTTCTCAAAATGGAGAACTGTGATCAGTGGTGTTCCACAGCGACTCGTACGGTTGTTTTTGATATACATAAGTGATTTGGAGGAAGCTGTACGTGGCCTGATTAGCAAGTTTGCAGATGATGCTAAGATTGGTGGAGTAGCAGGTAGTGAAGGCGACTGTCAGAGAATACAGCAGAATATAGATAGACTGGAGAGTTGGGCAGAGAAATGGCAGATGGAGTTCAATCCAGACAAATGGAAGATGATGCAATTTGGAAGATCCAATTCAAGAGTGAACTATACAGTAAATGGAAAAGTCCTGGAGAAAATTGATGTACAGAGAGATCTGGGTGTTCAGGTCCATTGTTTCCTGAAGGTGGCAATACAGGTCAATAGAGTCGTCAAGGAGACATACGAGATGCTTTCCTTCGTCAGATGGAGTATTGAGTACAAGAGTTGGCAGGTCATGTTACAGCTGTATAAGACTTTGGTTCGGCCACATTTGGAATACTGCATACAGTTCTGGTCACTACATTACCAAAAGGATGTGGATGCTTTGGAGAGGTGCAGAGGAGATTCACCAGGATGTTGCCTGGTATGGAGAACACTAACTAGGAAAAGAGGTTGAATAGATTAGGATTATCTTCATTAGAAAGACAAAGGTTGAGGGGGACCTGATTGGGGTCTACAAAATCATGAGAGGTATTGACAGGGTGGATAGCAAGAAGCTTTTTTCCCAGAGTGGTCAGGGTGATGAGTTCAAAGTGAGGGGAAAGGTTTAAGGGAGATATGCGTGGAAAGTTGTTCACGCACTGGGTAGTGGGTGTCTGGAACATATTGCCAATGGAGGTGGTAGGTGCAGGATCAATAGTGTCATTTAAGGTATACCTAGACAGATACATGAATGGGCAGGGAGCAGAGGGATACAGACCCTTAGAAAATAGGCAACAGGTTTAGATAGAGGATATGGATCGGAGCACGCTTAGCATGCTGAAGGGCCTGTTCCTGTGCTGTAATTTTCTTTGTTCTTTGTTCTTTAAAAAGGAGGAGAGGGAGGGAGGGAGTGCAAGAGTCTGCTGTGGCTATCTCCATCTTAAACAGGTATGCTGTTTTGGAAAACATAGAAAATGATGCATTCTCAGGAGAATGTAGCATCAATAGCCAAGTTTCTGGTACCAAGACTGGCTCTAATGTAATGACGAGTACCTCGGGTTCTAAGCGATCGAATGTGATAGGGACTCTCAGACAGAGACACAGACAGACACTTCTATGGCCAGCAGCAAAACATCAGAATGGCATGTTGCCTCCTTGGTGCCAGGATCAAGGATATTAAGAAGATCAAGAAGGTGCAGAATGTTCTCAAAGAGGAGAGGGACCTACAGGAGATCATTGTACACATTGGAACTAATGACATAGGAAGGGAAAAGGATGCAATTTTAAAGGGAGAATATAGAAAATTACGCAGGAATTTAAAAAGGAGGTCCTCGAGGGTAGTAATATCTGGTTTACTCCTGATGCCACAAGCTAGTGAGGGCAGGAATAAGAGGACAGAGCAAAAGCATGTATGGCTGAGGAGCTGGTATGAGGAGAAGGGTTCACATTTTGGACCAATGGAAACTCTTCTGGGTTTGAAGTGACATGTATAAGAAGGACAGTTGTATCTGATTTGGAAGGGAACTAATATATTGACAGGGAGATTTGCTAGACCTGTTTGGGAGAATTTAAACTAGTAAGGTGGTGGTTGAGACCCAGGGAGATAGTGAGGAAAGAAATCAATCCATGACGGTACAATTGGGTAAAGGAGCAAGTCAAATGATGAGGGCAGGCAGGAACAAGCAGAGAATGAGTTAGGACTGCATTTATTTCAGTGCAAGAGGCCTAACAGGGACGGCAGATGAACTCAGCACATGGTTAGGAACATGGGACTGGGATATCATAGTAATTACAGAGACATGGCTGAATGATGGACAGGACTTGCAGCTGAATATTCTAGGAGATAAATGTGATAGGAAGGATAGAAAGGGGGCAAGAGAGGGATGGGGAGTGGTGTTTTTGCTAAGGGATAATATCATGGCTGTATTTATGGAGGATATTCCTGGGAATATCAGGAGAAAGTGAGGACTGCAGATGCTGGAGATCAGAGTCGAGAGTGTGGTGCTGGAAAAGCACAGCAGGTCAGGCAGCATCGATTAAGGGCTCTTGCCTGAAGCATCGATTCTCCTGCTCCTCTGATGCTGCCTGACCTGCTATGCTTTTCCAGCACCTCACTCTTGATTGCTGGGAAAACAACCAGGGAAGCTATTTGGGTGGAACTGAGAAATCAGAAAGGGAAAATCACCTTATTGGGATTGTATTATCGATCCCCCATTAGTCAGAAGGAAATTGAGAAGCAAATTTGTAAGGAGATCTCAGCTATCTGTAAGAATAATAGGGTGGTTATGGTAGGGGATTTTAACTTTCCAAACAGACTGAGACTGCCATAGTTTTAAAGGTTTAGATGGAGAGGAATTTGTTAAGTGTGTACAAGACAATTTTCCGATTCAGTATATGGATGTACCTACTAGAGAAGGTGCAAAACTTGACCTTCTCTTGAGAAATAATGCAGGGCAGGTGACTGAGGTGTCAATGGGGCAGCACTTTGGGGCCAGTGAACATAATTCTATTAGATTTAAAATAATGATGGAAAAGGATAGACCAGGTCTAAAAGTTGAAGTTCTAAATTGGAGGAAGGCTAATTTTGACAGTATTAGACAAGAACTTTCAAAAGTTGACTGGGGATGGATGTTTGCAAGTAAAGGGATGGCTGGAAAATGGGAAACATTCAAAAATAACGAGAGTCCAGAGAAAGTATATTTCTGTTAGTGTGAAAGGCAAGGCTGGTAGATGTAGGGAATGCTGGATGACTAGAGAAATTGAGGGTTTGGTTAAGAAAAAGAAGGAAGCATTTGTCAGGTATAGACAGCGGAGATTGATTGAAGCCTTAGAAGAGTATTAAGGCAGTAGGAGTATACTTAAGAGGGAAATCAGGAGGGCAAAAAGGGGACTTGAGATAGCTTTGGCAAATAGCATTAAGGAAAATCTCAAGGGTTTTTATAAATACAGTAAGAACAAAAGGATAATTAGGGAGAGAATAGGGCCCCTCAAATATCAGCAAGGTAGCCTACGTGTGGAACCACAGGAGATGGGGTGGTACTAAATGAGTATTTTGCATCAGTAATACTGTGGAGAAGGACATGGAAGATATAAAATGTGGGGAGATAGATGGTGACATCTTGAAAAACGTCCATATTACAGAAGAGGAAGTGCTGGATATCTTTAAACGCATAAAAGTGGATAAATCCCCAGGACCTGATCAGGTGTACCCTAAACTCTGTGGGAAGCTAGGGAAGTGATTGCTGGGCGCCTTGCTGAGATTTTTATGTCATCGATAGTCAGAGGTGAGGTGGCAGAAGACTGAAGGTTTGATAATATGGTGCCACTACTTAAGAAAAGTGGTAAGGAAAAGCCAGTGAACTATAGTCTGGTGAGTATGACATTGGTGGTGGGCAAATTGTTGGAGGGAATCTTGAGGGACAGGATTTACGTGTATTTGGAAATACAAGGGCTAATCAAAGATAGTCAGAATGGCTTTGTGTGTGGGAAATTGTGTCTCACGAACTTGATTGAGTTTTTTGAAGAAGTAATGAAGAGAATTAATTAGGGCAGAGCAGTGGATGCGATCTATATGGACTTCAGTATGCCGTTCAGCAAGGTTCCTCATGGAAGACTGGTTGGCAAGATTAGATCACATGGAATACAGTGAGAACTCGCCATTTGGGTACAGACTGACTTAAAGATTGAAGAGAGGGTAGTGTGGAGGGTTGTTTTTCAGACTGAAGACTTGTAACCAGTGGTGTACCACATGGAATGGTGCTGGGTCACTGCTTTTCATCATTTATATAAATGATTTGGGTGTAAACATAGGAGGTATATGAGTAAGTTTGCAATGACACCAATTTGAAGGTGTAGTGGACAGCGAAGTTACCTCGGAGTACAATGGGATATTGATCAGATTGGCCAATGGGCTGAGGAGTGGCAGATGGAGTTTAATTTCCATAAATGTGAGGTGCTGCATTTTGGAAAGGCAGATCAGGGCAGGACTTATACACTTAATGGTAAGGTCCTGGGAGTGTTGCTGAACAAAGAGACATTGGAGTATGGGTTTATAGTTCCTTGAAAGTGGAGTCACAGGAAGGTAAGATAGTGTAGAAGACAATTAGTATGCTTTCCTTTATTGGTCAGAGCATTGAGTACAGGAGTTGGGAGGTCATGTTGCGGCTGTACAGGACATTGGTTAGGCCACTTTTGGAATATTGCAAGCAATTCTCGTCTCCCTATTGGAAGGATGCTGTGAAACTTGAAGGGGTTCAGAAAAGATTTACAAGTATGTTGTCAGACTGGGAGGGTTTGAGCTATAGGGAGAGGCAGAATAGGCTGGGACTGTTTTCCTTGGAGTGTAGGAGGCTGAGAATACTGACTTCTATGGAGCTGACTCTGAGGTGAGCAGAGAACACTCTGCCTGACTCAGTGTTCCTGTCTGCCCAACAATTGATGTTCTTGCAAGCTGTCCAGGTGAGATTGAGGATTGCAGGATAGATAGGTAAACAGGAGTGGGAGGCTTTCAAATGGGATGAACAAATATTAATTTATAATAGTGATAGGGATAGACACTGTTTTGTGTAGCCATGAGCATGAATCCTGAAGGCTGTTTTGTGTGTTGGTGCCAGGATTAAGGACACTATCAAGGCTAGTCTAATGTTGACCATGTAATTGTCAAGTCTGTCTGGGTCATTCATGTTCTGTAGGGAAGGACATCTGCTTCCTTACCCAGTCTGGCATACACTTGACTCTGGACCAATGGCAACTGGGCGATTAATGATTGGCTATAAATGCTGGGAGAAATAAATGCTGCACTTGCCAGTGATGCCTATGTCTTGTGAACAAATTGGAAAATAAAAAAAAAATCTCAAGGCTGGAGAAGAGTTTGTGAGTGAGAAGGAGAGAATCAGTTGTTAGTATCAACATGGACAATGACAACACTGCTCAGAATGGAAAGGAAGTTCTGCTGAAAGACTCTGAACCGTTAGGGACTAAATTTAAAAAAGCAAAACTTCCTAGATTGTAATCTCCAGATTATTACCCCAACGACAGGCAAACTAGTATTGAGCAGATAAAGTCAGGCAGTTGAATGCATGGTCAAAGTTTGGTGTGGGTGGAATGGGTTTCAGTTAATGGTGCATTGGCATCAGTTCTGTGGTACAAGGGAGCTGTTCTGCTAGGACTAGGTTCACTTGAACTGAGCTGGGACCAGTATCCTGGTGAATGCAGGAGTTGTTACTGTGTAGAGACAGCTTTAAACTAGTTAGAGGGAGTGACGGTTTGGGAGAAGGGGAAATGTAGACTTGCAAAGCAAGAAGAGGTGGCAGCATTACAAGGCAGCTATTTGGATAATGATATCCAGAATAGGACAGGAAGGGACAATAGAAATACAACAGTAAATAGAACAAAAGGGGGAACAAAGGGTAAAAAGGCAGAGTTAATGGTACTTAGTATGAATGTGTGTAATTTCTAAAACAAAACAAAACACAGGTTAATAGTGGGATCTTAAAGCCATTGCAGAAACCTGGTTACAAGCAGATCAGAGCAAGAATCTAAATTTTCAGGGTATGGAACTTTCCCAAAGGTCAGACATGAAGGGTGGTGGGGTGGCTTCATCAGTATGGCATAAAGAAAGTAATATAGCAAGAAATGGTCTGCATTCGCATGATGCAAAATCCATGTGGGTATAGGTAAGAAATAAAAAGGGGAAAAAGACATGGATAAGAGTAGTCTATAAGCCCCATAACAATGGGATAGAGAATAAATCAAGAGAAATGAGAGCATACAAGAAAAGCACATTAATTGTTGGTGAATTTAATCTTCATATACATTGGGCGGGGGGGGTTTGGGAACAGGCTTTTCAGTGACACCAATGTCTGTTCCACAGGGGAGGGGCTGCTTGGAAGGGATTTGAAGGCACAGTCTCACTGGCTACACATTCTCATCCAGATTTCTCCAGTAAGCGGGTATTCAGGCCATGCACACTGGGGCCCTGATACTGTCATCCTCAACATTCTGGTTCAGCCAGAAATGGACTACCATCTGCATCCGGTGGTGGGGGTGGAAACCGGCCACCTTCCCAGAGTGCTGGACATCTGCAGGACAAGGCAGTGGCAGGCTGGATGTGACTGACTGCATCTGATAGAAAAAGAGAAAGAAAATTATAAAAAACAGTTAATAGAAGATTCACTATTGAAGGAGTGCCATGAGTTTTTAAAAATTACTTAATTGGACGTTGGTGTCACTGGCTGGCCTCACATTTACCATCCATCCCTAGTTGTCCATAAGAATTATAGAATCCCAACAGTGCAGAGGCAGGCCATTTAGCCCATAGAATCCAAACCGACCCTATGGGGACCATCAAACATAGATATCTTACCACCCCCACCCCTCCCCACCCCATTCCCAAAACCCTCCATTTCCTAGGGAGAATGCATCTAACCTGTGCAGCCATGGACATTAGGGGCAATTTAACATGGCCAATACAACCAACTAGCAGAGTAAAATCCAGAGCACCCAGAGACACAGAGAGGGAAAAATGTGCAAACTCCACACACAGTCACTCAAAGGTGGAATCAAACCTGGGTCCCTGCTAGCTATTGAGCCACCATGCCACCTGAGAAAGTGATGAGCTGCCCTCTTGAACCATTGCAGTCCAGGTGCTGTAGGTTGACCCACAATATCATTACAGGGGAAATTCCAGGATTTTGACCCAGCAATAATGCAGGAATGGGGATATATTTTCAAGTCAGGTTGGTGAGTAGGTTGGAGGAGAACTTGCAGACGAAATGTTCACATGTCTGTTGGCCTTGTCTTTCTTGATGGAAGTGATCGTGGGATTCAAGGGGAGCTGTTTAGGAAATGATCTTGATTCTGAACATGAAGAATCCATGTGAGTGTAGGTAATAAATTTTAAAAAAAGGGAGAAATAATAATCTGTAGGCATCTCAGGGCATACAAGAATAGCACATTAAACTCTCCAACTGTCAATTTTCATGTACAGTGGGAAGGTTGAAGGGGTGGAGACAGGTTTTACAGTGGCAGCAATATCTGTTCCATAGGGAAGGGATGCTTGAGAGGGATTTGAAAGCAGCGTCACTGGCAACACGTACCCAACCAGCCCTCTGAAGCCAAATTAAACCAATCCCTTCTGCCTGCCCATTGTCCGTATGTTTCCATGCCTTGCATATTCATGTTTATCTAGAAGTCCCTAAAATGCCCCTATTGTATCTGCCTCCTCTACTACCCATTGCAGCAAATCCCAGACTCCTACTTCTTAAAACTTGCCCCTTACAGTTTCTTTAATACACTCCCCCACTCCCATCCCGCACCCCCACCCTTCCTTAAATGCACACACGTTAGTATTAGAAGTTTCAACTTTGGTAGAAAAAGATTCTGACTGTCAATTCTATTGAAGCACAAACAGCCAAGTTTCTGGTATCAAGACTGACTCTAATGTAATGAGGAGTACATCGGGTTCCCAAGTATCGATTGTGATAGGGGACTTTCAAGTCAAAGGGACAGACAGATGTTTCTGTGGCCAACAGCGAAAAATCAGAATGGTGTGTTGCCTCCCTGGTGTCAAGATCAAGGACGTCTCAGAGAGGGTGCAGAGTGTTCTCAAAGGGGAGAGGGATCAGTAGGGGGTCATTGTACACATTGGAACCAACGATATAGGAAGGGAAAACATTGAGATTCTGAATGGAAAATATAGAAAGTTAGGCAGGAATTAAAAAAGGAGGTCCTCAAGGTTAGTAATATCTGGATTACTCCCAGTGCTATGAGCTAATGAGGGTAGGAATAGGATGATAGATCAGATGAATGCGTGGCTGAGGAGCTAGTGCAGGGGAGAAGGGTTCACATTTTTGGATCATTGAAAATCTCTTCTGGGGTAGAAGTGACATTTACAAGAAGGATGGGTTACACCTGAATTGGCAGGAAGATTTGTTAGAGCTGCTTGGGAGGATTTCAACTCGTAAGGTTGGGGGCGGGGGTGGGGGGAGAGGGGTGGTGGTGGTGTGGGCAGCAGTGGGACCCAGGGAAATAGTGAAGAAAGAGATCAATCTGAGACTCGTACAGTTGGAAAAAGAAGCGAGTCAAACAGTCAGGGCAGGAAGTAACAAAGCAGAGAACAAGGTAGAACTGATAAATTAAACTCTATTTATTTCAATGCAAGAGGCCGAACACAGAAGGCAGATGGACTCAGGACATGGTTAGGAACATGGGACTGGGATATCATAGCAATTTCATAAATGTGGCTCAGGGAGGGACAGGACTGGCAACAAATGCACAAATGCTATTGGAAGGGTAGAAAGGGGGGCAAGAGATGAGGGGGAGTGATACTTTTGATAAGGTAGAACATGACTGCTGTACTTAGGGAGGATATTCCTGGAAATACATCCAGGGAACTTATTTGGGTGGAACTGAGAAAGCAGAAAGGGATGATCACCTTATTGGAATTGTATTACAGACCTCTAATAAGTCAGCAGGAAATTGAGAAACAAATTTGTAAGGAGATCTCAGTTATCTATAAGAATAATAAGTGGTAATGATAGAGGAATTTAACATTCCAAAAATAGACTGGGACTGCCATTGTGTTAAGATTTAGATGGAAAGGAATTTGTTAAGTGTCTACAAGAAAATTTTCAGATTCAGTATGTGGATGTATCTACGAGAGAAGGTGCAAAATTTGACCTTCTGTTGGGAAATAAGGCAGGGCAGGTGACTGAGGTCTCACTGGGGGAGCACTTTGGGGCCAACGACCATAATTCTATTAATTCTAAAATAGTGATGGAAGAGGTTAGATCGGATCTAAAAGTTGAGTTCTAAATTGGAGGAAGGCTACTTTTGATGGTATTACATAAGACCTTGCAAAAGCTGATTGGGGGCAGATGCTCGCAGGTAAAGGGACGATTAGAAAATGGGAAGCATTCAAAAATGAGATAACGAGAGTCCAGAGACAGTATCTTCCTGTTAGGGTGAAAAGTAGGGTTGGTAGGTGTAGGGAATGCTGGATGACTAGAGAAATTGAGGTTTTGTTAAGAAAAAGAAGGAAGCATATGTCAGGTATAGACAGGATAGATCAAATGAATCCTTAGAAGAGTATAAAGGCAGTAGGAGTGTACTTGAGCAAAATCAGGAGAGCAAAAAAGGGAATGAGATAACATTGGCAAATAGGGTTAAGGAAAATCCAATGGGCTCTTATAAATACATTAAGGACAACATGGTAATTATGGAGAGAATAGGGCCCCTCAAAGATCAGCAAGGCAGGCTATGGAACTGCAGGAGATGGGAGAGATATTAAATGAGTATTTTGCATCAGTATTTACTGTAGAGAAGGACAAGGAAGTTATAGAATGTGGGAAATAGACAGTGACAACTTGAAAAATATCCATATTACAGAGGAGGAGGTGCTGAATGTCTTGAAATGCCGAAAAGTGGATAAATCCCCAGGACCTGATCAGGTGCACCTTAGAACTCTATGGGAAGCTGTGGAGGTGATTGCTAGGTCTTTTGCTAAGATACTCGTGTCATTGATAGTCAGAGGTGAGTTACCAGAAGACTGGAGGTTGGCTAACATGGTGCCACTATTTAAGAAAGGTGGTAAGGAAAAGTCAGGGAACTATAGATCGGTGAGCATGACTTTGGTGGTGGGAAAATTGTTGGAGAGAATCTTGAGGAACAGAATTTACATGTATTTGGACAGGCAAGGACTGATTAGAGATAAGTCAGCATGGCTTTGTGCGTGGGAAATCATGTCTCATGAATTTGATTGAGTTTTTGAAGAAGCAACAAAGAGGATTGATGAGGGCAGAGCACTGGACGTGATCTATATGGACTTCAGTAAGTCAACAAGTATCCTCATGGGAGACTGGTTAGCAAGGTTAGATCTTATAGAATACAGGGAGAACTAGCCATTTGGATGTAGAACTGGTTTGCAAGCCGAAGATGGAGGGTGGTGGTGGAGGGTTGCTTTTCAGACTGGAGGCCTGTGACCAGTGAGGTGAAAACAATGACTGCAGATGCTGGAAACCAGATTCTAGATTAGTGTTGCTGGAAGAGCACAGCAGTTCAGGCAGAATCCAAGTAGCTTCGAAATCGACGTTTCGGGCAAAAGCCCTTCATCAGGAATAAAGGCAGAGAGCCTGAAGCGTGGAGAGATAAGCTAGAAGAGGGTGGGGATAGGGAGAAAGTAGCTACTGCTGTGCTCTTCCAGCACCACTAATCCAGAATCTGGTTTCCAGCATCTGCAGTCATTG
>NC_057747.1:30188183-30190294 GCF_004010195.1 Chiloscyllium plagiosum
CAGGGTGGTCGGGCTTGTGGATCTTGGGAAGGAGGTAGGACCGGGGAGTGCGGGGTTCCCGGACTATGAGGTTGGAAGCTGTGGGTGGGAGATCTCCTGAGGTGATGAGGTTCTGTATGGTCTGGGAGATGATGGTTTGGTGATGGGGGGTGGGGTCATGGTCGAGGGGGCAGTAGGAAGAGGTGTCCTCGAGTTGACGTTTGGCTTCAGCGGTGTAGAGGTCGGTGTGCCAGACCACCACTGCGCACCCTTTATCTGCTGGCTTGATGGTGAGGTTGGGATTGGAGCAGTGGGATTGGAGGGCTGCGCGTTGTGAGGGTGAGAGGTTGGAGTGGGGGAGGGAGGTAGACAGGTTGAGGTGGTTAATGTCCCGGCGGCAGTTGGAAATGAAGAGGTTGAGGGCAGGTAATACGCCTGTGACCAGTGGTGCACCACAAGGATTGGTGCTGGGTCCACTGCTTTTCATCATATATATAAATGATTTGGATGTGAACATGGAAGATATAGGTTAGTAAGTTTGCAGATGACACCAAAATTTGAGGTGTAGTGGACAGTGGAGAAAATTACCTTAGAGTACAATGGGATCTTGATCAGATGGGCCAATGGGCTGAGGAGTGGCAGATGGAGTTTAATTCAGATAAATGCGAGGTGCTGCATTTTGGAAAAGCAAATCTTAGCAGGACTTATACACTTAATGGTAGCGTCCTAGGGAGTGTTGCTGAACAAACAGACCTTGAAGTGCAGGTTCATAGTTCCTTGAAAGTAGAGTTGCAGGTAGATAGGATAGTGAAGAAGGCTTTTGGTATGCTTTCCTTTATTGGTCAGAGTATTGAGTACAGGAGTTGGGAGGTTATGTTGTGGCTGTACAGGACATTGGTTAGGCCACTGTTGGAATATTGTGTGTAATTCTGGTCTCCTTCTTCTTGGAAATATGTTGTGAAACTTGAAAGGGTTCAGAAAAGATCTACAAAGATGTTGCCAGGATTGGAGGATTTGAGCTACAGGGAGAGGCTGAACAGGCTGGGACTGTTTTCCCTGGAGCACAGAGGCTGAGGAGTGACCTTATCGAGGTTTATAAAATCATTATGGGCATGGATAGGGTGAATAGACAAAGTCTTTTCCCTCTGGGGTCGGGTGTCCAAAACTAGAGGAGCCTGAGTTTACGCAAAGGTGGTGCGAGTATGGAATGAGCTACCAGAGGAAGTAGTGGAGGCTGGTACAATGACAACATTTAAAAGGCATCTGGCTGGGGACATGAACAGGAAGGGTTTAGAGAGATATGGGCCAAGTGCTGGAAAACGGGACTAGATTAATTTAGGATATATGGCATGGCACAGACAAGTTGAACCAAAGGGTCTGTATCCATGCTGTACATCTCTCTGACTCTGAGCACTTCTGAGGCTGACTCAACCCATTTCAACCCCCAACAAATCAGTCCAACCCACTCTTGGTCTCCCAGTGCATCATCACAGTCTGTCACTCTTTCACCCCTTGTGCCTGTTCCTCTCTCCCTCTGTCACACTCACACACACTCTCTCTCTCTGTGTTTATCTTTCTCATACTTCTGCCTCTGTCTTCCCCTTCCCTCTGCCACACTCACTCTCTCTGTTTGTCTCTCTCATACTTCACTCACTTGCTCTCTTGCTCA
This sequence comes from Chiloscyllium plagiosum, assembly GCF_004010195.1. Classification (NCBI taxonomy): domain Eukaryota; kingdom Metazoa; phylum Chordata; class Chondrichthyes; order Orectolobiformes; family Hemiscylliidae; genus Chiloscyllium; species Chiloscyllium plagiosum. The sequence continues at coordinate 30,189,832 of NC_057747.1, forward strand.
CTCTCTCTCTCCCTTCCCTCTGTCATGCTCTCTCTCTCTCACACTCACTCACTGTTTTTGTCTCTGTCTCACACTTCTGTCTCTCTCTCTCTCTCTCTTTCTGCCACTCCCTGTGTCGCACTGTCACTCTCTCTCTCTCTCTATTTATCTCTCCTTTCTCTCTGTCACACTGTCAGTCTCACTCTTTTTCTCTTTCTTTCACTGACTCCTTGTCTGTTTGTATGTCTCTCTCTCTACCTCTCTCTGTATTGCACTGTCACTCCGTCTCTCTCGCTCCTTTGCCTCTGGCCCACTGTCGGTCTCTCTCTGTCTCACTCTCTCCCCCCCGATCTCTCACACTCCCCTTTTCCTCTGTCACAGTCAGTCTCACTCTTTTTCTCTCACTCTCTCCTTCTCTCAGTCAGTCAGTCTGTCTGTCTGTCTGTCTCTCTCTCTCTGTGTCACACTGTCAGTCTCTCTCCCT
>NC_057747.1:30191276-30199233 GCF_004010195.1 Chiloscyllium plagiosum
AGACTGTCTCCCAATGATCCCCCCCACCCCCCCCCCTCTCTCTCTCTCTCTCTCTGTGCAGATTGGGACTGGGTTCAAAGATGAGGAGCTGGAGCAACACATGAAATTCTTCAAAGTGAGGACTGAAGCTGGGAGTGTAAGGAGCAGATCATTGAACACAGGAACAGCAGGAGGCCATTCAGCCCCCTCCTCCAATCTGTTACACAGGAACAGGAGGCTATTCATCTCCCCCCTCCACCAGCCTGTTATGCAGGAACAGCAGGGCACCATTCAGCACACCCTCCCTCCTCCAATCTATTAGACAGGAACAGGAGGCCATTCAGCCCCTCCTCTTCCTCCAGCCTGTTACACAGGAACAGGAGGCAATTCAGCCCCCCTCCACCAGCCTGTTATGCAGGAACAGCAAGGCACCATTCAGCACCCCCCCCTCCTCCAATCTATTAGACAGGAACAGGAAGCCATTCAGCCCCTCCTCTTCCTCCAGCCTGTTACACAGGAACAGGAGAAGGCCATTCAGCCCCTCCCTAGATCCTCAGTACAAGCTACTACATGCCCGAGGAGGAAGTATAATTGAACTCTGAGCCTGTGTCCAAATATGGCTCCATTGTTTTGCTCAGTATCACTCTGCTGGGGATTTAAAATTCCCCTCATCTCTACTCTCCTCCTGGTTTCATGCACTGTGGAAGCAAAATATTGGTCTGTGACCTTCTTCACCTGCTATTACCTCCCTATTCTATCTGTTTCTCACCATCTCTCTCTATCTGTCTCTGTCTCTCTCACTCACTGTCTCTGTCCCAATCTCTGTCTCTGTATGTCTGTCCGTCTCTCTCTCTCTCACACACACTTTCTGTCTGTCTCTACACCCCTCCAGAGGGCTAGTGGTTCTTTTATTTACTCTCTACCTTTTTAAATATCTGTTGATTCTCTCACTACCTGTTCTCTCAGTCCTAGTTACCATTCTCCCATACCAATCCCTTCCTCCTGATTTTAGTTATTCTCCACCATCCTCTGTACTCTGACAATCGATGTGATCTGTCTCTCGTTTGTGCATAGTTATAAGGTTCCTGGATTTGTACAGGTTTATTATGTGTAACCTGAAATTTAATATCTGCATCTATCCGTAACTGTATTGATCTATCCCCTAGTCTAGTACATCATAGAGAATAGAAACATTGAATCCCTAAAGTGTGGTAACATTGAGTGCACACCGACCATCCAAAGAGCATCCCACCCAGACCCACCTCTGCAACCTATCTCTGTAACCCTACATTTCCCATGGATAATTCACCCTAACCTGTACATCCCTGGACACTATGGTTAATTTAGCATGACCAATCCACCCTCACCTACATATCCCTGGGCAATGTGGGTAATTTCCCATGGCCAATCCACCCTAACTAGCAGATCCCTGGGCACAGCCAATCTACGCTAACCAGCACACCCCTGAATGCTAAGGATAATTTAGCATGGCCAATCCACCCTAACCTGCACATTCCTGGGCACTATGCAAAAATTTAGCATAGCCAATCCTCCCTGACCCTGCACATCTGTGGGCAATATGGGACAATTTAGCACGACCAATCCATCGTAACTTGCACATCCCTGGGAACTATGGGTAATTTAACATGATTGAAGATTGTGGTGCTGGAAAAGAACAGCTGGCCAGGCAGCATCCAAGGAGCAGGAGAATCGATATTTTAGGCATAAGCCCCTCTGAAAGGATTATGCCTGAAATGTCATTCTCCTGCTCTTCAGATGCAGCTTGACCGGCTGTGCTTTTCCAGCACCACACTCTTGGACTCTGATCTCCAGCATCTGCAGTTCTCATTTTCTCCTAGTAATTTAGCATGACCAATCCACACAAACCTGCACATCGCTGGGTGTTCCGGGATAATTTAGAATGACCAATCCACACTAACCTGCACATCCTGGACACTATGGGTAATTCAGCACGGCCAATCCACCCTAACCAACACATCACTGAACACCATACAGTAATTTAGCAAGGCCAATCCCCCATAACCAACATATCACTGAACACTATGGGGACAGTTTAACATGCCCAACCAACCCTTACCTGCATATTCCTGGACACTATGGATAATTCAGCATGGCCAATCCACAATAACCTGCACATTCTTGAACACCATGGGTATGTTAGCAGGGCCAATCGAACCTAACCTGCACATCCATTGGCACGACGGACAGTTTAGTACAGCCATTTCACCCTAACCTGCACATCCCTGGGCACTACGGGACAATTTTGCATGGTCAATTCACCCTAACCTGTAATCCCTGGGCACAATGGATAATTTAGCATGGCTAATCCACCATAACCTGCACATTCATGGGCATTATGGGTAATTTAGCATGGCCAACCACCCTAACCTGCACATCCCTGGGCACAATGGGTAATTTAGCATGGCCAATCCACTCTAACCTGCACACATCGTTGAAAGTCAGGGGACAATTTTGCATGGCCAACCCACCCTAACCTGCACATCCCTGGGCACTATGAATAATTTATCATGGCCAAACCATCCAAACATGGACATCCCTGGGCACTATGGGGCAATTTAGAATAGCCTATGCAGCCAAACCTGCATAGTCCAGAACACCTTGAGTTAATTTAGCAGGGCCAATCCACAGTAACCAACATACCCCTGAACACTATGGGACAATTTAGCATGACCAACCAACCCTAACCTTTGCATTCCTAGGCACTATGGATAATTTAGCATGGCCAATCCAAACAAATCTGCACACCTTGAACAGCATGGTATAAGTTAGCAGGGCCAATCCACCCTAACCTGCACATCCCTGGGCACTATGGATAATTAGGCATGGCCAATCGAGCCTAATCTACACATCCCTGGGCACCATAGGTAATTTAACATGGCCAGTCCACCCTAATCTGCCCATCACTGGGGACTACGGGACAATTTAGCAAGGCCAATCTACCCTAACCATGCACTTCCTTGAGCAAAACGGGACAATTTAGCACAGCCAATCTACCCAAACTGGCACTTCCCTGAACACAATGGGTAATTAAGCAAGACCAATCCACTTTAACCTGCACGTCCATTGGCACTATGGGTAATTTAGCATGGCCAATCCAGCCTAACTACACATCCCTGGGCACAATGAGTAATTTAGCATGGCCAATCCACTCTAACTTGCACATCCTTGGAAGCTAAGGGACAATTTTGTGTGGCCAAGCCAACCCTAACCTGCACATCCCTGGGCACATGGGTAATTTAGCATGACTCATCCACCATAACCTGCACATTCATGGGCATTATGGGTAATTTAACATAGCCAATTCACTCTAACCTTCACATCCTTGGAACTAAGGGACAATTTTGCATGGCCAATCCACCCTAACCTGCACATCCCTGGGTACTATGAGTAATTTAGCATGGCCAACCCACCTTAAACTGGGCATGTCTGGGCACTATGGGGTAATTTATCATGAACAATTATGGGTAATTTTGCATGTCCAACCCACTCTAACCTGCACATCCCTGGGCACTAACATGGCCAATCCACCCTAACCTACACATCCCTGGACACTATGGGACAACTTAGCATGACAACCAACCCTAACCTGAACATCTCTGGGCACTATGGATAATTTAGCACGGCCAATCCACCCTAACCTGCACATCCCTAGGCACTATGGGTAATTTAACAAGGCCAATTCACTGTAACCAACATTTCCCTGGAAACTATGGACCAATTTAGCATGCCCAATCAACCCTAACCTGAACATCCCTGGGCACTATGGATAATTCAGCATGGCCAATGCACCCTAACCTGCACATCCCTGAACACCATGGGGTAATTTATAGAACATAGAACATAGAACATAGAACAATACAGCACAGAACAGGCCCTTCGGAGCACGATGTTGTGCCGAACACTTGTCCTAGCTTAAGCACCCATCCATGTACCTATCCAATTGCCGCTTAAAGGTCGGCAATGATTCTGACTCTGTCGCTCCCACAGGCAGCGCATTCCATGCCCAATTTAGGAGGGCCAATTTACCTACATATCCCTAAACACTATGGGACAATTTACCATGGCCAGTCCACCCTAACTCGCATATCCCAGCGTGCTATGGGCCAATTTAGCTTGGTCAATCCACCCTAATCTGCACATCCCGGGGCACTATGAATAACTTAGCATGGCCAATCCACCCTAACTTGCACATTCTTGGGCACGACAGATAATTAGGCATGGGCAATCCGACCCAACTTATACATCCCTGGGTGCTATAAGTAATTTAGCATAGCCATTTCACTCTAACGTACACATCCCTGAACACCATGGGGTAATTTAGCATGGCCAATCCATCCTAACCTAAACATCCCTGAACACCATAGGGTAATTTAGTTTTGCCAATCCACCAGAACCTACATATCCCTGAACAATACGGGACAGTTAAGCATGGCCAACCCAGCCGAACCTGCATAATCCTGGGCACTATTGGTTATTTAACATGTTCAATCCACTCTAACCTGAACATCCCTGAACACTGCAGGACAATTTAGCATGGCCAACCCACCCGAATCCTGGGCACCATGGGTTATTTAACATGGTCAATCCACTGTAACCTGCATATCCCTGGACACTATGGGTAAGTTAGCATGACCAATCCACATTAACCTGCTCATCCCTGGGCACAATAGGTAATTTAGCCTGGCCAATTCACCCTAACCTGCTCATCTCTGCCTCAATAGGTAGTTAAGCATGGCCAATCCAACTTAACCTACATATCCCTGACCACTCTGAGACAATGACCAATCCATCCTAACTTGTAAATCCCTGGGCATTATGGGTGATTTAACATAGCCAATCCACCCTAACCTTACACCCCTGGGGATGACGGGACAATTTAGCACAACCACTCCATCCTAACCTGCACATCCCTGAGCACTATGGGTAATTTAACATGGCCAATCCACCCTAACCTAAACATCCCTGGACAAAGCAGGACATTTTATCACGATCAATCCAGACTAATCTGCACATCCCTGGGCGCTATGGGAAAATTTAGCAAGGCCAATTCACCCTAAACTCCAAATCCTTAACACTATGGGTAATTTAGCATGGCCAACCCACCCTAACCTGCACATCCCTGGGCACTATGGGACAATTTAGCATGCCCAATCACCCGGACCCTGCACATTCCAGGACATTACAGGACAATTTATCATGATCAATCCATCCTAACCTGCACATCTCTGGGCACTATGGCTAATTTTGTATGGTCAATCCATCCTAACCTGCACATCCCTGGACACAAAGGGACAATTTATCCTGGCCAATCTACCCTAACCAGCACAACACTGTTCACTGCAGGGCAATTTAGCATGATCAATGCACCCGAACCTGCACTTGCCTGGACTCTATCAGTAATTTAGCAGGGCCAATCCACCCTAACCTGCACATCCCTGGACACAATAAGTAATTTAGCATGGCCAATCCACTCTAATCTGCACACCCCTGAGCACTATTGGTAATTTAACACAACCAATCCACCTTAATCTACATATCCCTGAACACTCAGGGACAAATTAACATGGCCATTCCTGGGCACAATGGATAATTTAGCATGTCCATTTAGGGGGCAGACGACAACCTATTGGCATTGTCTCTCGGTAATTATTCCATAAACTCAGCTAATGGTCTGGTGACTCGGGTTTGAATCCCCAACCCCCACCACCACCACCGTGTCAGATGGTGGAATTTGAATTCAATAATTAAAACAAAATCTGAAATTTAGAATCTATTGATGACCATGAATTCATTGTCATGTCCTTTCTGGTAGAAATTCTGTCAACCTTACCCAGTCTGGCCTACATGTGACCGCAGACCCACAGCAATGTGGCTGACTCTCAACTGCTGTCTGGGTAATTAGGGATGGGCAGTAAATGTTGACACCCTCATCCAATGAATGAATAAAGAAATAAAATGTATTCTGTGCCTGGGTTAAAGAAACTGATTTTTGCCTAACCTCCTTATCCATTGTGTCAGTCTAAACTCTCTCTCTCTCTCTCTCTCTCTCTCTCTCTCTCTCTCTCTCTCCCTTACCCCCTCCTCCCCTCCACCCTCAAACGCAGGATGATGTTATCGAGGCCCCTCACCACTACTATCACTGGGATCACTCGGGTGAGCCTGACCACTGGTTTGCCACTGCTCAGGTCTGGATTGTCAAGTGCGTTGATCTCTCCATCTCCTCGGTTTACAAAGCAGCATTGGGACTGGTGAGTGACGATGGAGGCAGGAGGGGCGAGGGCAGGGCCAGGGAGGGGGAGAGAGTGTGGGGCAGGACAGAGGAAAGGAAGGGGATTGAGGAGGATGAGGATGGGGAGGGTTCCTGAGATGATGTGGTAGGGTGTATAAAGGGGAAGGGGAAGTGAATGGAGTGACTAGGCAGTGCATGGGGTTGGACTGTCTACTCCCCATCTCTCTCGCTGTCCAGCTTCCTCCATGCCATCTCTCCCTGTTTCTCTCTCTCTGTTCCCCCTCCCTCCATCTCCTTCCCTTCCTTCTCCCCTCCCTTCTCCTGCTCACCCCCCTCCCTCTTTCCCACTATCACCTCTCTCTGCCCCCTCTCTGCTCCTCCCCCATCCACCCGCCGTTTCTCCCATAGACATTTCTGTCTCCACCACCCCCCCTCCCCCCTCACCCCCGACCCTCCACCCCCACATCGCTGAGCTGATGGTCTCACTGTTTATCCTCATTCTCAGGTGGAGAAGAAAATCTTGCGGCGGTTCCCTCGGTTCCTCTGTATCCGAGACGATAAGGAACTTGAGGATGCTACAACTCGCCGATAGGTACCAGGAACAGGGGGAGCGGAGGGGGACAGAGAGATAAACACAAAAACAGACACAGAGACACACAGAGGCTGAGACAGAGAAGGATAGAGAGATAAAGTAAGAGAGAGACACAGATAGACAACCAGCCGACAGATACTGGGAACAGGAGGAGTGAGTGAGAGAGACAGAGAGAGAGAGAGATAGGGAAAGAGGGACAGTGTCAAAAAGCTGGTCCATTTTTGCTAAAAGCTGTTCCTTTTTTCAAGGATACTGTGTCCTTGATTTTTTTCAGAGGGGTCATAAACCATCTCCTGGCTCCAGGTGACTAGTTTGGTACAAAGATATAAAAAAAAAGGATTTTGAGAGGCCTTTTGTTTATATGTAAACGGATACGACTTCAGGCCAAAGAGGTCATGTTTTAGAAGTGACCTGTATAATGAATGAGTTGTGGTCAGCTCTCTAGCTGAGCAGTTCAGTCCAGAACTAGTTAGGAGTTCAGCTGTGTGGAAATAGGATCTCTCTCTCTTCCTGCCCTTCTGACTTCAATCTGTAAGCATCTGTTCCATTTTTACTGTTTTTTTAAAGGGAATTTACTTATTGGGATGTTGTGTATCTTCAGAACAGCACAATTAAGTCCTGTTTGGATTGACTGTGTTTTGTGGGGTTCTTTATTCTGTTCTTTGTGTTGCATTGTGTAATTTTGTGAATATATTTTTGTTTGTTTTAAAACCTGATTGTCAACTTAGCTAACTTACTCCAGGTAATTTACTTACTGAAACAAATTGCATAGTTATGGTCTGGGGCTGCCTGCTTAAGAATGTTTTGAGTGGCCTGGCCTAGTCCATAACAGATTGGGGGGCTCTTTGCAGGATTTTAAACAGTGAGTGGTAGGTGCTAGTGTCTTTATTTCAGGTGTTGGTTTGGTTGGGTAGACAAAGCTTGGAACTTTATTGCTGGAACAGCACAGCAGGTCAGGCAGCATCCAGGGAACAGGAGATTCGACGTTTCGGGCACAGGCCCTTCTTCAGGAATGAGCAGAGAGTGTTCAGCAGGAGAAGATAAAAGGTAGGGAGGAGGGACTTGGAGGAGGGGAGTTGGAAATGTGATAGGTAGAAAGAGGTCAAGGTGAGGGT
>NC_057747.1:30202527-30218875 GCF_004010195.1 Chiloscyllium plagiosum
TAGACAAAGCTTGGGATAGGAATGGCTCTTTCAGTCACCAGAAGATTTCTGGAAGTGGATGCGGTGACTTTGGAAGTTTTGCAAAAGGTGAATAAAACCAAGCTGCAGGAATTATTAGAGAAGCTGGGATTGGACTTGCCTGCTTCTGTGAGGAAAGGACCAATACTTGCAGCAGAAGTTAGCATTTAAACTTGCTGGAGAATCCATCAGAATTTATAAAGTTGGCAAGAATTCAATTGCAAAGTTTGAGTTAAAGGCGAGAGATAAGGAAAGAACAGCAGAAATGAAACCGTTTGAGTTACAAATAAAAGCAGAAGAGAGGGAAAAAGAGACAGCAACAGAACAGAGAGAAAAAGAGAGCGCGTTTGAACTTCAAAAACTGACATTTAAAAGAAAAGTCAGCTTAAAAGGCTGGAGATAAAGGTTGAAGGTAACCTTAACGAGGATGTAGTGCGAAATCATGTGGAAGAGCAGAGAGTTAAAACAGCAAGTTTAGCAGCTGAAGTAGCTGATGGTTATGAGCTGGTCCATAAAACACTGTTTGGCTTCCAGAATCAATTTCTGTTCATGAGGGATAGAAACTGGGGCAAAGAGAATTCCTCACCTGGAAAGGGAAAGGTAGATCTCAGTGAAGATCATAAGGAGAACTTACCACAGGGTAAAGAAAGAAACCCTTGAGGGGGACAAAGAAGTTAAAAAGCTAGAGTGTTTTCATTGTAATAAAGTGGACCACACAAAATCACAGTGTTGATGGGCTAGGAAAAAGTCAGATGTAGGAAAACCAGACAAGCCTGGGAGTTTTGTTGGACTGGTAACAAAAAGCACAAGGAAAGTTAGACAACTGCCTCAGAGTGTTCACGGTAATTAGAGGTTGGTTAAGGAGGAAGTGCCAGCTCTGCTCAAAATATGTACATGCAAGGGTAAAGTTTATTCACATAGGCCAGGGGTAGCAGGTAAAGAGGTTACAATATTAAGGGACACAGGATCCTCTCAGTCTGTAGTGCTGAAGGATGAGGAGATATGTACTCCTGAGGGTCTCTTGCCAGAAATGGTACTGGTAACAGGAATTCATGGTGAGACAAAAAGTGCTCAATTATGTAAAGTGAGGCTAGAGAGTCCAGAGAAGAGTAGAGAATGTGTGGTAGGAGTAATGGTCAAACTCTCAGCTCCAGGAATACAATTGTCCTTGCAAATGATATCGCTGATTCACTGGTAAGCGTGCTGCCTACTCTAGTTGAAAAGCCAGTGGAGATGCAGGCAACTGAAGAAATGAAGGATGTTTATCCAGGAATTTTCCGATTGTGTGATCACAAGATCACAGAGGCAGAAGCTGAAGCAGAAGAGACCAAAAGGCACAGATAAACTGACATAGATTTATCTGAGACCTTTTTTGATCAGATAAGTGGGATAGAGCAGGAGCAACTAGATAAACATGCAAGTATCTTTAGCTCTGCTGAGCTCATCAAATTATAGCAAAAAGATGAGAATTTAAAACAGTTATATCAAAAGACATATACAGAGCAGGAAAGTGAATGCATCACTGTGTGTTATTACTTAACTAATGATGTCTTAATGAGGAAATGGAGACCATCACACATGCAAGCAGATGAAAAATGAGCAGAGATTCATCAAATTGTTTTGCCAGTAGGGTATAGAAAGGAGGTGCTGCGAGTGGTGCATGAGCTACCACTTGGAGGTCATTTAGGAGTGAGGAAAACATAGGCTAAAATACAAAGACATTTTTGCTGGTCTGGACTACACAAGGATGTAATTGATTTTTTTCAGACGTGTCATACATGCCAGCTAATTGGAAAACCACAGGCAGTAATAAAACCTGCACCTTTAATACCTATTCCAGCATTTGAGGAACCTTTCACAAGAGTCTTGATTGATTGCGTAGGTCCCCTATCTCAACCCAAAAGCAGGAATAAGTATTTATTAACAATAATGGATGTGTTGACTGGATTTCCAGAGGCAATCCCATTACACAATATCACAGCTAAAGGGTCTGTAGAAGAATCACTTAAATATTTTACTAGATACGGACTACCAATAGAGATCCAGTCAGATTAAGGATCAAACCGTCACATCCAAACTATTCAAGGAGGTTATGGGTAACTTGGGAATAAAGCAATTCAAATCTACTGCGCACCATCCAGAATCACAGGGAACACTAAAGAAATGGCATCAAACACGAAAGATCATGTTGAGGGTTTATGGTCAGGATTATCCAGATGATTGGGATAAGGGAGTTCCATTTGTACCTTTTGCAATCAGAGATGCACCCAGATGAATCAACCAAATTCAGTCCAATTGGAATTAATTTTTGGGTTTGAAGTAAGAGGACCATTAAAATTGCTTAAGGAGAAATTAATAAGTCAGAATTCAGAGACCACCCATTTTGACTATGTGTCAAATTTTAGAGAACAATTAAATACAGCTGGAGAGTACTGAAGCATAAAAGTACTGAAGCATACAATGAAACAGGAAGCAGATAAGAAATCACAAATTCACAATTTTGCGATTGGGGATAAGGTATTGGTGTTACTTCCAGTAACAGGTGAGCTTTTAAAAACAAGGTTTAGTGGATCTTATCAAATCGAGAGGAAATTGATTGAGGTGAACTACTTGATAAGGACTCTAGACAGGAAGAAATCTCACAGAGTGTGTTGTGGGAATATGCGCTAAAGGTATTTTGATCGGGAAGGAAAGCAAGAGGAGAAGGTGTTAATGATTACAGCACAGAAGGAAGGACCACGTTCAGAGGATTCTGAATTGGACATTCCTCAGATCAAATTGGACAATGAGGAAGTTGTCAAAAATTGGGATAATCTATTGAGTTAAGAAAATCAAAATGATCTGTCAGTTATTACTATCACACGGGGAGATATGCGAAAATAAACTGGAAAGTACTAATCTAATTGTGCATGATGTAGATATAGGCGCTGCTATTCCAATTAAGCAACATCCTTATAGGCATAACCCTCTAAAGGTGGCACAGGTTCAGAAGGAGATAGATCGCATGCTCCAAGATGGCACAATCAAAGTGAGTTACAATGATTGGAGCTCACCCATAGTCATGGAGCCAAAGTCAGATGGTATCCAACTGTGGTACTATGTGGACTGTCACAAAATCAACACCATTACAAAGACTGATGAATATCCAATTTTACAGTTGGAGAACTGTGTCCAAAAAGTGGGACAAACAACTTCCATTTCTAAGTTGAACTTGCTCAGAGTCTACTGGAAAGTATCCCAGTCATGGAGAGCAAAGGCAATCTCAGCTTTCAGAATGCCAAATGGACCATATCAGTTCAAAGTCATGGCATTTCGTATGAAAACTTTTCCAGCCACATTTCAAAGACTGACTAATAAGGTGATTGCTGGACTACTCAACTGTGTGGTGTATATTGATGACCTGATGATTTTTAGTCACTCATGAATGGAACATTTACAGGATTAATCGGACTTGTTTGATCGACTTCGGAAGGCAGGCTTGGTGGTAAACCTGGCTAAAAGTGATTTTGCCAAAGCCCAAATCGCCTTCCTGGGCCATGTTATTGGACATGGACAAATGGCCCAGGGATGTGAAAATGAAAGTAATTGGGGAATACCCCACATCGACGACAAAAAAAAAACAGTACTCTGGTTCTTGGGATTGAGTGGAATTTACAGAAAGTTTGTGCTGAACATTAGCAGTGTGGCTGCTCTACTCACTGAATTGTTTAAAAAGGGCAAGATGTTTCAGTGGACAGCGAACTGTCAAAAGGCATTTGACAGGCTAAAAACTGTGTGAACCCACTGCCCCAGTATTAGCCACACCAGATTACAGGAAGCCTTTCAAGGTGGCTATCAATACCAGTAATGTGGGTGTTGGTGCGGTGCTTCTGCAGGAGGATGATGAGGGAATAGACAGACCCATCTGGTATTTTTCCAAGAAGTTGAACGTTCATTAACAGAAATATTCAACGGTGGAGAAAGTGGCTTCAAGCTTGATGTAACCCATTGACACTTGTGGAAAAATTTAAGGACAAAAATGCCAGCCTTTTAGATGGAGCTTGTTGTTGTAGCTGTTCAGTTTAACAATCATGCACAGCGAAAATGTGATTGCTGATGTATTATCGAGACTCAAATGAGATAGGGAGGCTTTTGGTGGCAGGTGTGCCATGACCTGAATTTGCATGTGGTTGGGCATGTTTGCACATTTATGGTTAGTATAGTGTATATGTGTGTTTAGACTACTAACCGGGTTTCTGATGGGCTTTAAAAATGAAGCCATCTTTTGGTATTGATGGTTCATTTTTTTTAAAGGGGGGAGGTGTCACAAAGCTGGTCCCTTTTTTCTAAAAGCTGTTCCCTTTCTCAAGGAGACTGTGTCCTTGGTTTTTTTCAGAGGAGTCATAAACCATCTCCCAGCTCTGAGGTGACTAGTTTGGTACAGAGATGAAAAAAAGGATTTTGAGAGGCCTTTTTGTTTATATGTAAATAGGTGAGACTTCAGACCAAAGTGATCATGTTTTAGAAGTGACCTGTATAATGAAAGAGGAGTGGTCAGCTCTCTAGCTGAACAGTTTAGTACAGAACTCGTTAAGAGTTTGTTTTAAAAAATTCTCAAGGTCAGGTTCGTAGGAGAGTAGTCATGTTTTAGAAGTGACCTGTATAATGAAAGAGGAGTGGTCAGCTCTCTAGCTGAACAGTTTAGTACAGAACTCGTTAAGAGTTCAACAGTGAGCTGTGTGGAAACAGGCTCTCTCTCTCTCTTTCTGCCCTTCTAACTTCAATCTATTCCATTTTTACTGTTTTTAAGGGGGTTTGTTTATTGGGACTGTTGAGTATCTTTGGAATAACATAATTAAGTCTAGTTTGGATAGATTGGGTTCTGTAGGGCTTCTTTATTCTGTTCTTTGTGTTGCATTGTGTAATTTTGTGAATACATTTTTGTCTGTTTTAAAATCCTGGTAGTCAACCTAGCTATCTTACTCTGGATAATTTTCACTGTACACTTACTGAAACAAATTGCAAAGTTATGATCTGGGCTGCCTGCTTAAGAATGTTTTGAGTGGCTTAATCCATAACAACAGAAAAAGACAAAGATGGACAGAGAGAGATATAGACAGAGAAGGAGGTGGACATTGGGAGGGAGAGTGAGATAAAGAGAGACAGACAGACACCCAGCCATCCAATACTGGAAACAGAGGGTCAGCAGTCACGGATGAGATCCTGGGGTTTTGGGGCCATTTCTGAGATCCCATGATAGGGGAATCAGTGTGGAGGCTGAGGGACCGAGGAAGGGAATCCTTGTCCTTGATCTTTATTTAGGATTTAGAATTAGAATCCCTCCAGTGTGGATACAGGCCCTTCGGCCCAACAGATCCACACTGACCCTCTGAAGAGTATCTACCCTGATCCATTACCCTACATTTTCCCCTGACTAATGCACCTCACCTACACATCCCTGAACACTATGGACAATTTAGTTTGACCAATTCGCCTAACTAGCGCATGTTTGGATTGTGGGAGGAAACCACGCAGACACGGGGAGAATGTGCAAACTTCACACAGACAGTCACCTGAGGCTGGAATGAAACCCGGGTCCCTAGCACTGTGAGGCAGCATTGCTAACCACTGAGCCACCATGCTGCCCAGCTGCTGTGTCTGCATTTGCAGGTGGCTGACCTCTACAGGAAACAGCAGTAGGTCCAAACCAGCAGGGAGTTATTGATGGAGAGGCTGAGATTTGGACTGAGTGAGGCCTGGTTCCCTGAATAATATCCTGCTTTCCTGCTGCGGAAGGTGAGCCAGTGCCTAGGGATTATTCTGACATTCCCGGGAAAATTGGCAACTGGATGAGTGCTGAATTCCTGAGAGGTCTCCTTGATCCATGAATAAACAGCAGCTTTTGTAAATAACCCTTTGTATCTCTGATTAACTTACTGTCACATCCAGGGTCCAGAGAAACGTCAAGTGTGGGGTTCCTGGACTGAATCAGTGCAGGGAGGCGGGGGGGAAGAGAGAGAGACCAACAGACAGACTGGGTGTGGGATGAGGGTCAGAGGTGATGGGTTTGCAAGATGCGATCAGCCAGAGGAGCTTTGGCAAGTCACTGTAGTGCATCTTGTAGATGGTACGTACTGATGCTGCTGTGCATGGGTGCTGGAAGGAGTGAATAGCAGAGCCACACACATCCAGGCAAGTGGGGAGTATTCCTTCACACTCCTGACTTGTGCCTTTCAATAGTGGACAGGCTTTGGGAGAGAGTCAGGAGGTGAGTCACTTGTTGCAAGGCTCCCAGCCTCTGACCTCTGTTGTAGCTGCTGTATTGATATGAAGTCCAATTCAGTTTCTGCTCAATGGTAACCCCCCACCCCTCCCCAGGATATTGACTGTGGGTGGGGGGAATCTCAGTGATGGTAGCACCATTGAACGATGGTTAGATTTTCTCTCAATGGTAACCCCCAGGATGTTGATAGTGGGGGAGTTGGGGAGGGAGGGGAGGGTGACGGTCGTTGGATTCAGTGACGGTAACACCATTGAACGGGGGCAATGGTTAGATTCTCTCTGATTGATGATGGGCATTGCTTGGCGTTTGTGTGGAGTGAATGTTACTTGCCACTGTCAGCTCAAGCTTGCATATTGTCCAGATCTTGTCACATTTGAACTTGGACTGCTTCAGGAGCAGTGAATGGAGCTGAACATTCTGTAATGATCAGTGAACATCCCCACTTCTGACCTTACAATGGATGGAAGGTCATAGATGAAGCAGCTGGAGATGGTTGGGGCTTAGGACATTACCCTGAGGAATGTGTGCAATAATTGATGAGTTTTTCATGGTCATCATCACTGAGACTAGCTTTGTTATTGCTTGATTAATTCAGTTTAAATTCCACTAGCTCCTGTTGGATTTAGGGGGAGAGGCAAGACTGGGGAGCCACAGTTTAATAGCACCAGTTCACAAGTGGGTTTATATTTGGTCATCCCAAGATCTTCTGTGTCCTTCCAGGATTGTTCAGTTCTTTGTCAAAGATGCAGCCCCTTCACACTTTCATAGTTTAGTTTCACAGTCATCAGGTTAGAAAAATGGTGGGAGACACTGTATCTAGGCTTGGGGTCCTCAACTGCAGAGCGATTCCAGCCAGGAGATCTGTTCAGCTGCCCAGGAGCCAATCAGAGGTGGCATCAGGCTGGTGATCGCTAGAATCCACAAATCATCAATCCAATAGGCAGCCAGTTGCTGGATGATCCCACCACATGCTTGCACACACATACCAACTGCTCTCATATATCTCTATCTACTACTTCCAAAGCAGCTGTATAAACACAACTTACAATGAGGTCCAGTTACTCATCTATTTTTTTCCCCCGAAAAATGCAGCATTTACTTCCTCAGGCCTTGGTTTTTAAACAGTGAGAAATACAGAGAAGTTATAAATCTGTAGATTTTGCCTCTGGTCTGATCTGCATGTGACTGCCAGCAATGCGGTGACTCTGAGTTGCCCTCTGAGGAAGCCTAGCATGTACCTCAGTTCTGGGGCAATCATAATGGGCCTCACATTCACAACTCCCGTGAAAGAAGAAAATGTTTAAGACATTCCAGCATTACAGAATGTTTGCAATGCAGAGGGAGGCGCCTTAAACTGAATCAACTTTTCAAATGAGCTTCCATACCTCATGTCAATCTTCTGCCATTTCCTCATATTCTCTACACTTAATATTTCTATCCAAACAACTATCCGATGTTCTCTTGAATGCCTCCTCCACATTTCCAGGCAATGAATTTCCAGACTCTAACCACTCACTCCTTCTTTAACACACCACCTTTATTCTCCACCCTCTCACTCCTGTAAGGGTGAAGTAATGCCCCCAATGTTGGAAATCTGAAACAAGGAGGGTCAAACAAAGATACTGGAAATCTGAAACAAAAGAAGCAGATATTGCTGGAGAAACTCAGCAAGTCTGGCAGCACCTGTGGAGAAAAACAGTTAATGTTTTGAGTCCAATGACTCTTCAGACCAGAATCCCTTCTCGTTCTTATTCCCATTTATTCCACTCAGCCCCTCTCAGGATTTTAAAGCCCTTTATCAGATTTCCTTTCAGCCTTCTCCTGATATAAGCAATCTTTAAGCTATTTCGGTTTGGCTAAATCTGAAATTTCTGGGGGTGTTTCATAGATGCTGTCAGACTTGCTGAGTTTCTCCAGCAACTTATTTTGTTTTTGATCTCCAGTATCTTTGTTTTATCCTCATTATTTATTTTCTTCTGAGAATTTTATTTTTCTTTGAGGATAGTGACCACAATTCTGTAAGTTTTAGAATACTCGTAGACAAAGATAAGAATGGTCCTCAGGGATGAGTACTAAACTGGGCCAAGGCCATTTATATCAAAATTAGGCAGGAGCTGGGAAATGTGGATTGGACACAACTATTTGAAGGAAAGTCCATATTTGATATGTGGGAGGCTTTCAGAGTTAGGTTAAAGATAGTCCAGGATAGAATGTCCCTTTCAAAACAAGGGATAGCAAAGGCAAGATTCATGAACCGTGCATGACAGGAGAAATCGTGTGACTAGCCAAGAGGAACATGGAAGTGTACATAAGGTCCAGGCAGCTAAGCACAGAGCGGGCCCTGGAAGAATATTGGGAGAGTAGGATCAATTTTAAATGAGGAATCAAGCGGGCTAAAAGGGGTCAGGAATTCCTGATGAAGGGCTTTTTGCCCGAAGCATAGATTTTCCTGCTCCTTGGATGCTGCCTGACCTGCTGTGCTTTTCCAGTACCACTCTGATCTAAACTCTGGTTTCCAGCATCTGCAGACCTCATTTTTGCCAGGCTAAATTGCCCCATAGTGTTAGGTCAATTAGTCAGAGGGAAATGGGTGGGTTACTCTTCAGAGGGTCGGTGTGGACTGGTTGGACTGAAGGACCTGTTTTCACATTGTAGGGAATCTAATTTAAATGGAAGAACCTTGGGATAAGTTGCTGAGCAGAGAGATCTGGGAGTTCAAGTCCATTGTACCCTGAAGGTTGCACGGGTGGATAGACTGGTCAAGAAGGCATACGGTATGTTTACCTTCATTGGATGGGGTATTGAGTATAAGAGCTGGCAGGTCATGTTAAAATTAAACAAGACTTTGGTTCAGCTACATTTAAAATACTGTGTACAATTCTGGTCATCACAAGGTGGCACAGTGGTTCAGTGGTTAGCACTGCTGCCTCACAGCTCCAGGGACCCAGGTTTGATTCCAGCCTCAGGTGACTGACTGTGTGGAGTTTATATGTTCTCCCTGTGTCTGCATGGGTTTCCTCCGAGTGCTCCGGGTTCCTCCCACAGTCCGAAGATGTGCAGGCCAAGTGAATTGGCCATGCTAAATTGCCCATAGTGTTAGGTGCATTATTCAGAGGGGGTATGGGTGGGTTACTCTTTGGAGGCCAGTGTGGGCTTTTTGGGCCAAAGAACCTGTTTCCACACTGGAGGGGGATCTAATCTAAAATTACCAAAAGGATGTGGACGCTTTGGAGAGGGTGCAGAGAGGATTTATAAGGATGTTGCCTGGTATGTAAGGTGCTAGCTATGAAGAGACGTTGATTAGGTTAGGATTGTTTTCATTAGAAAAAAGGAGATTGAGGGGGGGACCTGCTTGAAGGCTACAAAATCATGAAGGGTATAGACAGGGTAGATAGAGATAAGTTTTTTCTCAGGGTGAGGGATTCAATAACAAGAGGTCACATGTTCAAGGTGAGAGGTGAGAAGTTTAAGGGGTATACACATGGAAAGTACTTTACACAGAGGGTGGTAGGTGCCTGGAGAGGTAGGCATGGTAGATTAATTTAAGGTGCGTCTGGACGGGTGCATGAGTAGATGGGGAGCAGAGGGATACAGACGCTTAGGAATTGGGTGACAGGTTTAGACAATGGATTTGGATTGGCTCAGGCTTTGAGGGCCGAAGGGCCTGTTCCTGGGCTTAAATTTTCTTTGTTCTTTAAAATACCAAATACAGGTTGGGGCAACATGGTGGCTCAGTGGTTAGCACTGCTGCCTCACAGTGCCAGGGACCTGGGTTTGATTCCCACCTTGGACGACTGTCTGTGTGGAGTTTGCACATTCTGTCTGTGTCTGTGTGGGTTTCCTCTGGGTGCTATGGTTTCCTCCCAACGTCCAAAGATGTCTGGATTAGAGTGGATTTGTCATGCTGAAGTGTCTCAGTGGATTAGCCATGGGAAATGTCGGGTTATAAGGATAGGATGGGATGGTGGTCTGGGTGGGATGCTTTTTGGAGGGTCGGTGAGGACTGGATGCATTGAATGGCCTGTTTTCACATTGTAGGGATTGTATGAAAGGTTGAGGGGGACCTGATAGAGCAGCATGAAAAAAATGTGAGTGCACTAAAATTCACCATGTGTCCTTTCAGAATTGGAGGTGGACACAGAACTGGACACAGTCGCATTGAGACCACTCTATTTAATGTGTACAATTTCAGGAAAATTGCCCAAAGACAAATCATTTCCAAATTGCAGAGCATGCATGTCTGAACTTGGGCATGTTTCACTCTGAGGAGTTCAATTGCAATGCTCTCCACATCAGGTGTTTGTGTGTGTGTCTGTCTGTCTGTGTGTGTGTGTGTGTGTGTAGTGTATCTGTTTCTATTAATGCTGCTGCGAGCTACTCTCTCTCTGGTTGATGATTTTTAACCTTACTATTACCTGTGCAATGGCATGTGGAGGCCAGCAGAGAGTGGCATTGCATCACTTTAAACACAGAAGGCAGCATTTGAGAGAGAGACTGTTACAACATGGGGTAAACCCTCCTGCTTAATTTAAAACCAGCAACACAGAAAAGATTTACCATGTGAAGTAATCTGTAAAACTCTGAGTGGCCAAGAAGTATTTAAAGTAAAAATTAACAACTTTATTCCTTAAAGCATAACAGAGAATAATTAACTAACCACTATTTACAATTTCCTTCTCTAACCTATCTTTTACCTCACCATCTATAATACAAGTCAGAGAGAACTCCCAATTAAAATTTACAAAACCACACTTCTTATCTCAAAACCAGGCAGCTTTTGTGCTTCTATTCAGATCTTCTTGTGTTTCCTTTTCTTCTTCTTAGGAATTTCTGCGTCACAGGTTACTGATTGAAAAGGTACTTTTAAGAGAGCTATTTTTCAAGCAGTTTGTTTACATGCTGGGCTTGGCAGTTCTCCTCTCAACCGTTCAATTTTCCCTAGTCTTAAACCCCCAAAGCATGGATTGGTCATGGGTTTTTAAGATTGTCAATATGCTAAGTTCAAACTGGATTGGTGTTGGACATTTTTCAGGGCATAATTTAAACTGATTGACCAAATTCGAATTTGTTTTTGTCTCGAGGCAACGAGCTAATCAAGTTGTTCGATCAGTGTTACATTGTTACCTTATTGAGAACACTTGGTGCTGTTGTTTTTAACTCTCTTAAAGTACACCCACATATTCATAACACCTCCCCCCTTAAGAAAAAATGAACCATTATAATGAAAAGATGGCTTTTTTTCTCTTCTTTTAAAACACATTACTCTAACATACAGATAACTTTAATATAAGTTCACCTTTACTTTTTCCCATATACCTGTATATGTATAACATTAAATAAAGACAAATCTCATCTAAACTCTATCAGTCAAATCCATGATAACACATCTGCGATTACATTCTTCTGACCCGCAACATGTATGATTTTTAAATTAAATATTGGAGGCTG
The DNA here is from genome assembly GCF_004010195.1 of Chiloscyllium plagiosum. Taxonomy (NCBI): domain Eukaryota; kingdom Metazoa; phylum Chordata; class Chondrichthyes; order Orectolobiformes; family Hemiscylliidae; genus Chiloscyllium; species Chiloscyllium plagiosum. The sequence goes on from NC_057747.1 coordinate 30,214,256, forward strand.
AAGTTGATGTGTACCATTACAAACCCCTCAAAGCACTTCGTAATGATGAGTGTCGGAGCCATCAGATGATAGTCAGTAAAGGCATGCTGCCTTTTTATTAGTTACTGGGATGATAGTGTTCTTCTTGAAGCAGTTGGAAACCTCAGATTAGTTTAAGGAGAAGTTAAAGATGTCAGTGAATACACATGCCAGCTGGTCCATGCAGGATCTGAGTGCACAGCTGGGGACTCCAGCATGGGTCAGTCACTTTCTGCGGGTTCACTTTCAAGAAGGCCAGACAGACTGTGACTGTGGGTACATCATTTCACTGGCCTTCTGTTCAAAAACAGCATAGAATACATTGAGCTCACTTGGAGGGGATGCGTTGTTGCCAGCAATTCTACCTGTCTTCACTGAGTATACCATTACATTGTGTAAACCTTGCTATAATCGACGTGTGTTTGTGTAGTTAGTCTGGGACTCTAGCTTGGTTTGGTATTGTCTGTTGGCATCTATGATGGCTTCGTGAAGGTTGTACCTAGATTTCTGTGAAGGTCAGGGTCACCCAACTTGTATGCCTCAGTACTGGACTTCAGTAAGGAATAGATTTCCCAGTTTGTCCCATGGTTTCCGGTTGGGGAACACTTGGATTAAGTTCTTTGGCATGCAATCCTCTATACACTTACTGATGAAGTTTGTGATGGCAGTGGCAAACACATTTATTTTGGCTGCTGAGTTCTTGAATATAGACTAGTCCACTGACTGGAGAAAGTGAGGTCTGCAGATGCTGGAGATCAAAGTTGAAACTTTATTGCTGGAACAGCACAGCAGATCAGGCAGCATCCAGGGAACAGGAGATTCGACGTTTTGGGCACAGGCCCTTCTTCAGGAAGGGCCTAACCACCGACTGCAAGCAGGGAAGGACTTCGACTATCTACCTTAGCTATGCCACTCATATTCTATCAAGCCACCCCTCAGGGTCTGAAATTCTAGCAAAACAACCTAGGTTTGTCCAAACACTCCTTATAACTAATGGACTCCAATCCAGGCAACATTGTGGTAAACCATTTTTGTATCTTGTCCAAAGCCTACACATCCCTCCTATTGTGTGGGAAGCAGAATTGCTCAGAATTTCCAAATATTGCCTAAATAAAATTTAGTATAGCTGCAACATGACTTTATCAATTTCTGTACTCAGTACCCCAATCAATGGAGGCAAACATGTTGTGCACATTCTTTACCACCTTTTCCACTTATGTTGCCACTTTGAGGGAGCAATAGACATGCACTCCAAGATCTTTCTGTATAACAATGCTGTTAAGGGTCCTGCCATTTGCTGTATGCTTTCCTTTTACACTTGACTGCCCAAAATGCACGAGTCCAGATTAAACTTGATATGCCATTTCTCTGCTCCACTTTCCAACTGACCTATATCCTGCTGTATTCATTGATAATCTCTCTCACTACCTCCAATTCCATCAACTTTTGTGTCATCTGCAAACTTACTAATTAGACCATCCCCCACATTTTCATCCTATGTGTGTTACAAAACAGGGTAAACTCTCCTACTTAATTTAAACCAGCAACACAGAAGAGATTTATCTCATGCAGTAATCTGTGAAAATTTGAGAGGCCAAGATCTTGTTAAAGTAAAAATTAACAATTTTATTTCTTAAAGTATAAAAGAAAATAATTAACTAACAACTATTTACAAGTCCTTACTCGAACCTATCTTTTACCTTCCCTTCTATATACGAGTCAGATAAAACTCCTAATTACGATTTACAAAACAGAACTTCTTATCTCAAAACCAGGCAGCTTTAGGTTCTCCTCTGTATTTGTCTTTTCTCCTTCTCAGGGATTCTGCTTCACAGGTTACTCCAGAAAATATGAACAATCATAATGAAAAGATGGCTTCATTTTTTTTTCTACTTTTTAAACACATTACCCTAACATACAGAAAACTTTAATATAAGTTCACCTTAACTTCTTCCCATATACCTGTACATATAACATTAAATAAATATAAATCTCATCTAAACTCTATCAGTTAAATCTGTGATAATGCATCTGTGATTACATTCTTATAACCTGTAACATGTATGATTTTTAATTTAAAAGCCTGTAACATAAAACTCCAACAAAATAGTCTCATATTCTTATCTTTAAAACATTCTAAGAATGTAAGCAGATTGTGGTCAGTGTACACAGCCATCTCTTACACATTGTTCGTGACATACACATTAAAATATTGTAAGGCCAGTACCAAACTCAGTAGTTCCTTTTTGAATGTGAAGTATTTCCTCTGGTGGATGTTAATCTTCTTCAAAAAGTAACCAACTGGCAATTCAATCCTATCTTCATCTTCCTGTATGAGTACAGCTCCAACTCCAATGTCAATTACATCGATGGCAACTTTAAAAGGTCTTGTGTAGCTACAACTGGTTTAGTGGTTAATATCAATTTCAAATGCCTCCTGGCATGGTTTTTTTTTTATTAGATTACTTACAGTGTGGAAACAGGCCTTTTGGCCCAACAAGTCCACACCGACCCTCCGAAGAGCAACTCACCCAAACCCATTTCCCTATCACTACAGGCAATTTAGCATGGCCAATTCACCTAAGCTGCACATCTTTGGACTGTGGGAGGAAACCGGAGCACCTGGAGGAAACCCTCACAGACACTGGGAGAATGTGCAAACTCCACACAGACAGTTGCCCGAGGTGGGAATTGAACCTGGGTCTCTGGCGCTGTGAGGCAGCAGTGCTAACCACTGTGCCACCGTTCTGACCACTGAAACTTTGTGTTCTTCAGCAAATTGGTTAATGGTGCCACTACACTGCTGAAGTTTGGAACAAACTTCTGATAGAATCCACTAAGTCCTGAGAATCAAAGCACCTCTTTCTTCGAGGTTGGTCATGGAAATTCCTCAATGGCCTTTGCCTTTACGTTCTGTGGGGTCCACCTTCCATGATCGATGTTATGGCTCAAGAATGCCACCACTGCGTTCGCAAATTCTGTTTTATTTAAGTTTATTACCAGTTTTGCTTCTTGTAGTCATTCAAAGAGCTCTGCCAACTGTACCATGTGATCTTTCCTGGACTTACTAAAGATCACGACATCATCCAAACAGACTGTACAGTTTGTTAACCCAGCCACAATTCTGTTCATGAGTCTTTGGAATGTGATGAGTGTGTTCTTCCTTCCAAAGGGCATCACTTTAAACTGATGTAGCCCATTTGGTGTTACAAACACAGAAATTTCTTTCACCAACTCTGATAACCAGTAACCAGGCATTAAGTCCAACTTGATGATGTAACTGGTTTGTCTGACTTTCTCGATACAGTACTCCAATCTAGTAATTGGATATGAGTCTGATTTTGTAATAGTGTTGACCTTCCGATAGTCCATGCAGAATCATTGAGTCCCATCTGGTTTGGGAACCAAGATGATCAGCAAACTCCACTTGCTCTGCCTTGGTTCAATGATGTTCTCATTGAGCAAGGCCTCCACCTCTATTTGGACCTGTCTGGCTTTGAAAGGATTAAGCCGATAGGGGTGTTGTTTTATTGGATGTCTACTTCGTGTACAATAGCATTAGTCCTCCCCATCTGATTCTTGCATATATCCTTGTATTGCAGTAACAAATTTTTCAACTGTGTTCTATGCTCCTGAGACAGATAGCTTACTGACCTATCCCACGTCTCAAGGATGTCTTCATTTTTTAATCTATTTCAAAACACTTCAAAATCCATATCATCTGGATTTGATTCCTCACTCTGCAGGGCAGTAACTAACACCTGTTTCTCCAGTTCTTTCAACATGTTCACATGACATACTCAATATCTTTCTTTCCTATCTGGCATGTTTGAGATAGTTCACCTGGCTCAACTTTTTCTCAGTTTGATAGGGACCACTAAACCTGGCTTTGAAGGGATCTCCTGTCACTGGTAACAGTACTAACATGTCATCCCCTCGGGGAAACGTCCGAGTCTCAGAGCCTTTATCTGCCACCTGCTTCATTCTACACTGTTCCCTCTTTAGATGCTGTTTAGCTAATTCACCTACTCGATTTAATCTCTCTCTCACCTCCGATACATAATCTAAGTGTGAGATCTCTGCCTTTGGTCCTGTCAATTTTTCTTTAATTAATTTCAAAGGGCCTCTCACTTCATGACTGAATATTTACTCAAAGGGAGTAAACTGAGTAGACTCATTTGGGGCATCTCTAATGGCAAACAGTACAAATGGGATACCTTTGTCCCAATCATTCGGGTAATCCTGACAGTATGCTCTCAACATGGTCTTCAAGGTCTGATGCCACGTTTCTAAATCTCCCTGGGATTCAGAATGATACGCACTGGATTAAAGTGCTGTATACCTAAGCTATCCATAACCTCCTTAAACAGCCTGGCAGTAAAGTTAGATCCTCGTTCTAACTGAATCTCTCTGGGTAGCCCATAGTGAAGAAAGCTACTAACTCCTCGACTACCCTTTTTGCCCCGATACTCCGTAATGGAATTGCCTCCGGAAATCTGGTAAACACATCCATTATGGTGAACAAGTACTGGTTCCCACTTTTAGTTCTCGGGAGAGGGCCTACACAAGCAATTATAACCTGCGTGAAAGGTTCTTCAAATG
>NC_057747.1:30222394-30224729 GCF_004010195.1 Chiloscyllium plagiosum
ACCCCCACCCTCCTCTAGCTTATCTCTCCACCCTTCAGGCTCTCTGCCTTTATTCCTGATGAAGGACTTTTGCCCGAAACGTCGATTTTGCTGCTCGTCGGATGCTGCCTGAATTGCTGTGCTCTTCCAGCACCACTGATCCAGAATCTCACTAGCTCTGCCTATCAGATTAGTCTGAACTAGCATTACCCACAAACCCTCAGACCACTCCATCTGCCTAGCCAATTTTTCGAATAAAATAAAGAAGGCATCAACATCTTTCTCATCAAAATGTAGCAGAGTTTTGACATATTTACCTTCTCTTTTAATCTCCATTCTGTTAACTTGTCTTTGCTGACTAAGTCGCAACTTCTCAAGTTTAAATTCTCGCTCTTTCTCTCTCCCTTTCTTCTCTCTCTTTGCTCAGTGAAGAACTTTCTCTCTCTCTCTTTTTCCTCTCTCCCTCTCTCTCTTCTCTTAATTTCTCTTTCTCTCTCCCTTTGTTTATCTTACAACTCCATTTTCTTCAATTGGAATTTAAGTTTTTCTACCTCTACTGCACTTGTCTGTTTCTCTGGCACATTCTAAGTCAATAATTCCCTTACAATTTCAGCTTTACTTTTATCCTTGGTTAAACCCAAATCTAAATTATTTGCTAATTCTAAAAGTATAGCCTTTTTCTTTCCTTTTAAATTTCCTTGGCAAATTTGAGAATCATCTTCAAATCCCAGAACCTCTTTAGCAATTTTAAGAGTAATTTCTCTCACTTTTAGTTTAATCAACCACAAGTCACCAAAATTAACCAAGTTGTCTCACATACGTTTTATTTAAAGGTCTAGGACACTAACCTGCAAGTGTTTAAATCTGCTGGGATTTTCTGTATCCCCAAATCTATTCAAATCTGTCTAAACCAGTTCGAATAAGGACTCGAGCCGCTAAAATGTTATGACACAGGACAACCCTCCTGCTTAATTTAAAACCAGCAACACAGAAAAGATTTATCCCATGCAGTAATCTGTTAAAATCTGAGTGGCCAAGAATTATTTAAAGTAAAAATTAATGACTTTCTTTCTTAAAGTATAACAGAGAATAGTTAGCTAACCACTATTTACAATTTCTTTCTCTAACTATATCTTACATTCCCTTCTATAATACCAGTCTGATAAAACTCCCAATTAAGATTTGCAAAACAACATTTCTTATCTCAAAGCCAAGCAGCTTTTGTTCTTCTATTCAGATCTTCCTGTGTCTTCTTTTCTTCTTAGGGTTTTCTGTGTCACAGGTTACCAATCAAAAGGTACTTTTAAGGGAGCTATTTTCAAGCAGTTTGTTTACATGCTGGGCTTGGCAGATCTCCTCTCAACGGTTCAATTTTCCCCAGTCTTATATCTCCAAAGCATTAGATTGTGTCATTGGCTTTTAAGATTGTCAATATACTAAATTCAAACTGGATTGGAGTTTGATATTTTTCAGGGTATAATTTAAACTGATTGGCCAAATTCAAATTTGTTTTTGTCTCGAGGCAATGAGCTAATTGAGTTGGTCGACCAAGCGTTACATTGTTACCTTGTTGAGAACCCTTGGTGCTGTGTCTGGTAGTCCTGCTGTTTTTAACTCTTTTAAAGTACACCCACATCTTCATAACAGACCCAGAAGTCTTCTGTCTCTCTTTATGTCTCTCTGTGTGCCAGTGTGTCTGTATGTTTCAGTGTGTATGTTTCTGTCTGAATGACACTGCGTTTCTGTACTTGTCTCTGTATGTATGTGTGTGTCTCTGTATCTGGGTGTGTTTCTTTCTGTTTCCATCAGTGTGTCTATCTCTATGTTTGTGCTTATTTCAGTGTCTATGTCTGTGATTGTATGTTTCTGTGTATGTTTCTCTGTATGTGTGTATGTGTCTGTGTCTCAGTGCAAGCCTCTGTGACTGTATGTTTGTATTTGTCTGTGTGTTTCTGTATGTATGTGTGCGTCTCTGCATCTGTGTTTTTCTGTCTCTGTTTTCATGAATGTGTCTATCTCTGGAGAACCATCGCTATGTGTTTGTAGTTGTGTCCGTGTGCTAATGTATACGAGTGTATGCACTCGTGTTTGTCTCTATGTTTGTGTGTCTCTCTGTGCAGTAGGGTCTCTGTTCTCTTAGTGACTAATCCATTGAGATGGGTTTAACCCCTTTTTTTGATATGTGTTTGTATCAGTAGGTCTATCTCTGGCTGCACTAGGACTCAACTGGAGGGAGGTTTCAATGAATTAGTTAATTAATTAAGAAATGATGAATACAGCAAGCCAGGTGCCTGGCTTGCTGTGTTCTTCCAGTGCCCTGCCTGTCTACTTTGGATTCCAGCATCTGCAGATTTTT
>NC_057747.1:30225229-30225729 GCF_004010195.1 Chiloscyllium plagiosum
TTCAAAAAAACATGTTCTCCTGGTTTTGTAAATTTGTGCACACTAGTCCAACACTGGCACCTCCAAGTCATAACTTGATTGAGTTTTTTGGAAGAAGTAACAAAAAGGAATGCAGATGCTGGGAAGCACAGCAGGTCAGGCAGCAGTTGACAAACAGGAGAGTCAACATTGTGGGCATAAGCCCTTCAATGGGAATGTCGTTCCTGATGAAGTGCTTATGCTTGAAACACGCACTCTCATGCTCATCTGTTGCTCCCTAACCTGCTGCACTTTTCCAGCTGCAGACTGAGTACAGGAGTTGGGATATCATGTTGAGGCTGTACAGGACATTGGTTCAGCAATTTCTAGAATATTGATTGCAATTCTGCTGTCCCCACAAGGAAAGGATGTTGTGTAGCTTGAAAGGGCTGAGAAAAGATTTACAAAGATGTTGCCAGGGTTGGAGGGTTGGAGCTATAGGGAGAGGCTGAATAGGCTGGGGCTGTTTTCACTGAAGTGTC
>NC_057748.1:0-22148 GCF_004010195.1 Chiloscyllium plagiosum
CCTAAAGTTATTGAACTCGATATGGAGTTGAGAAGGCTATAGCATCCCCAGGCGGAAAATGAGATGTTGTCCCTCCAGTTTATGCTGAGCTTCACTGGAGCACTGCAACAGAGACAGACATATTGGCCAGGGAATAGGGTGGTGTGTTGAAGTGACAGGCAACTGAAAGCTTGGGGTCATTTTTGTGGACAGAACATAAGTGTTCCACAAAGCAGTCACCCAGTCTACGCTTCATTTCCCCAGTGTGGAGGAGATCACACTGTGAGCAGTGAATGCAGTAGACAAAATTGTGGGAAGTGCAGCTTCACCTGGAAGGTATGTTTGGGTCCTTGGATACTCAGGAGAGTCAAGGGAAATGGGCAAGTGTTACACCTTTGGCAAGTGCAGGGGAAGGTATTGTACGGGGTTGTGGGAGTGAAGGAAGAGTGGACAAGGACATCCCGGAGGGCTCAGTCACTGCGGAAGGTGGACAAGGGAGGGGAAGGGAATGTGTCTTGTGGTGGCATCTCACTGGAGGTTGCAGAAATAGCAACTAATGATTTTCTGGATGTGAATGCTGTTGGGATGTAGGTAGGAACAAGGAGAACACTATCACTGTTGTGGGAACGAAGAGAAGGGCTGAAGGCCATGGTTCGGCAGATGGGTCGGACCCAGATAAGGGTTCTGTTGACAACAGCGCTGGGGAATCCTCAGTTGAGGAAGGAGACGGACATTTCAGAGGCTGCCTGTAAAAGTTGGCATCATCGGAACATATGGGATGGAGACAGAGGAACTGGGAGAATGGAATCGTCTTTACAACCTCACACCCTGCTTCCTGTAAAGTCCAGGTGACTGTCAGAGTCGGTGGGTTTATAGTGGCCAGTCTATTCCCAGAAATAGAGACAGATGTCGAGGAAAGGAGGAGTCAGATGGACCAGGTGAAGAAAGTGAGTGCGGGGTGGAAATTGGAAGTGAAGTTGATAAACTTTCCAATTCTGCTTGAAAAGCAGCAACAATGATATTATCGTTATATTGAAGAGAGAGTTGTGGGTTGGCGCTGAACTAGAACTGGAACAAAGAATATTCCACATACAATTCAGGTCAGTGTGGAAGGGGATAAATGGTAAGTAACATCTGTAAGAACACAAGCAAAGGATTTTTGGATGATCTCAATTTTACAGAAGGTAGACTGTAGGATATCAGCCAGTAGTGCAATAGTCAAGGCATGGATCAGGATTTCAGTCACAGGATGGCTAAGTAAGGTTGGAGTTGGACAATAAGTAGAGGTAGAAATAGGCAGTCTTAGTAATGATGTAGACATGGTCAGTGCTGATTGAGGTCAAGTATAATGCTGAGTTTATGAACAGTTTGCTTCAGTCTCAAACAGTTGCCAAGGAGAGGGGATAAAACTGCAGCTCTGAAATCTAAACTCAGACATGCCTACAGTGCAGCTGCTCCAGTTATCAAGTTGCTGTTTGTGCTTCAATATTCCTTACTTGTCAATGTCCTTGAACTTTATTATTTCCCCCTGATTTATTCCATCCTTTGTCCTTGTCATTATCTTCTTTACTCTCCATTGTTTTCCCTTTTTAACATATTTGATAATTTTGTATTTATCTCTCCTGCTTTACCTTACATTCTCTCTCTCAATGTTTCACAAATTATTTTGTTCAATTGCACCTGAATCTAACTTAAATGGCTGTTTTGTCACATTCTCTGAAGATCATTTAAGTATTGTACAATTTTCACAACAAAAATCTTTCTCATTTTCAACATGCTGTTTTAATCTCAGATCAATATGCATTATGTTTCTCAGTTTCCTTGTTTACTTTATTGGAAGCTTAAAATGTTAATGATCAACAAATATTTTCAGTTACCAATTTCTTTCAATACTGTAACCATCTAGAAAATTCTATAGCATTTTTACAGGATGGAGGACTTTTACAACTCATTCATAGTGATTAGTCTGCTGCCTGACCCATCCCAGGGGATATGATTATCTGGGGCTTTTTTGGGTTGTCAGATTTTCTTTTAAATTTTTAAAACTCTTTTTAACGTAAACGTGCATTTAGCACAGAAACAGGCCATTCAGGTCAACTAGTCTGCACTCTTTATGTTTCACAAGAGTCTCTTCTCAATCTTTCAGCATATCCCTCCATTCCTATTTCTCTCAGATTCTTTTTGTATCAACCATTTCCCTTTGGCATCAACAACCCAGGTATTTTAATCACTCTGCATAAAGACACCTCTTCTAAAGGATTGTTACTAGTTATCTTGCATTTGTGAAATCCTAGTTTTTAAATCTACCACAAGTGAAAACAACTTCTCCACATCTACCTTGTACAAACCCCCCCCCTTCGTCGTTTTGAAAACCTCCATCAGATTGTCTTCAAAAGAAAATTGGCCTAACTGCTTGTGTCATATGCCATTCGGCTCATCGAGTCCACACCATACCTCCGAAGAGTGTCCCACCCAAACCGTATCCAAACATTTACCACGGGTAATCCACTTAGCCTACACATGTTTGGACTTTGCAATGAAACCGGAGTAAATAGGGAGACAAATGAGCAAATTCCACACACACTCGTCCGAGGGTGGAATCAAACTCGGGTCTCTGGCGCTTGGAGGTAGCAGTGCTTCTAAATCCTTTCGATAAACTGAGCAGACCTAGACAGACGACTCAACACTGATTTGACCAAAATCCCTGTCAATTTTGTTTAAAATTTGTTAATGAGTGGGATCCAGATTTCAGTCACATGGAGCATAGGTTCAGTACGCATGCCTCGTAATCATGCGTTTTTTTTTGGGTAATAGCCAGGAATTAAAAGGGATCATTGCATTGGTAGCTCGCCACTAAATCATTCCCTTGTTTACGGAGTTACAAATGTTGAACATTAAGTCGGTAACAATAGATGCAGGCTCTTGTGGTGCAGCAGTGTTGCCCTTACTTCTGGCCCTGAAAGCCTGCTTTCAAATCCCACTTGCTCCAGCGGTATGCTATAACATGTCTGAGATGGTTGATTTGAAAATACAGTATTTTATTTTCAAATGCAGTCCATGACCAATCAGCCTGAATCGCCCCAGGCTGAAATAGGCGGTGCTTGTCAGACCTGGAACTTGATCCCCATTCACAATAGAAACGTCAAGGACAGAAGTCGTACTTATTTTTCTTTTTTGCCCATTCTCTCCATTACAGCCAATGATTACACTTCAATGTTACTTAATTGTAAAGGTTTTTGAAAAGCGTTATGTAAATGCAGGTATTATTTTAGAGCAACCTGAAAAACTCTACGCCTAAATTCGCACATTCAGAAGTAAAATTCAGAGTGCAGCGCTTGTGTTATTCCCATTCAATCTTAAATCTCTCCAAAATTGACATGATACTCTCTCATGCTCATTAGGATAATTGATTTCCGTTATGAGCTCCTTCGCCCCCCACTAGCGTTGTTAAGGAGTTCCAAACCTAAGTTCCCTCTGACCAGTGTCCATGAAGCACGCAGCTCCTCCTCCTCCTCCTCCTCCTGCACTGACTGACTCATCGCGTTAATTTCATTCCAGCCGCTCATTCCTGAAATTTTTCCTGAACCTGTCACCAGTCTAGTTTCCAAAATACTCCATCTCCAAAAATCCAACTTGGAATGAAAGCTGCAGACAGCCCCCCCCCCCCCCCAAAGCGGTCAGCTTGAACCGGTTACCGATGAACTGCCTCTGCATTGAGTAAAGGTAAGTTTGGGTCAATTGAAACTTTTCTGGTTGCCGGTTGTTGTTTTTCTGTGACAAAGGCAGAAATGTGGCAGGCTGGGCATCGCTCTCATTTCTGACATTTTTGTGCCTGAACTTCCGCATTTCAGAGAAATCCCAGACTCTCTTAACTTTAAATCTTGATTATTAATTATTTTAATAATAAAGACTTGACTCTTTACTTAAAACTCATCATATTCTTGCATTTAGGAAGAGGAAGCAAAACGCGTTTGTTCACAACAGATTTTTTTTAAAAAAAAACAAAGGATTGTGGAAACCAGCCCGGCATCCGAGATTGGTAACTCCACAAATATTTCCGATTTGTAGGTAACTTCTGTTTTATTTTAAATGACTAAAATATTTAAAGTGTATTATTGTATACCGGTCCGCGAGGGGTGGGGAAAGCTGGCGAAGCGAAATCTGAGCCGCCAATGCGGTGGGAATGTTCCTCCTTCGAGCGCAAACAACAGAAAAACTTATTAAAACTTACCCGGTACTTTTGCAAATGTCAGAATGTGTGTGTAGACAGTGTACAAAGTTGTATTCCTGACACGATGGCTATGCAAATAGTTCTCTTCATCTAAGATCTATGCTTGTGGATATTGGTCAACTAGTTTTATAAACGATTAGCAGGTCTTTTAAAAACAAAAAAATCCTTGTGAATATTCTTTCAAGAACTTTAATTGGCTCAAGATCTCTAATTTAAGTTTATTTTAATTTTTCTTTGTTTGAATTCAAATGCAACTAAATGTAATAAATACTTGGTTGGAAATGATCTGTGCTCTGATTCTAAATACCCGTCCTTCTCTCTGCCCTGCATGGATCAGATTTCTCAACTAATTTGTTGAATTGTCTTTGCATCAGCTTCACCTTGTCTTTAACAAGCCATTGTACTAAAGAACAATCACAGTTAAATGCCAAATAATAGGTATTTAAACAAATATATCCATGCTGATTTGTCTCTTGACATACTATCCCTGTTGTTTCATCCCTCAGATAGTGATGCTTCATTATTTAAATTGTAATCTGGGCATTCTCTTACTACAGCAATGTGGAATATTGAGTCACTCATTGCCAATCCACAAGCTGCTCTTATTTGCTTCCATTTTCTCCACTTGTCTTTGGAAGATGCAGTTCAGTGGATGACGGTTTTTCTCCACTACCTCTCTCAAGCATTATCTTAGTGTGTGCTAGTAAATGAATTACAAACTATTTGACTGTAGGCACTATCACAGCCAATAATATTCATACAACCCTTCTATCAGAAATTATTGGAAAATGAGCAGTATGATGTTCAATGTAGATGTGTGAGGTTATCCCTCTTGGACTGAAAAAGGAAAGATCAGAGTACTTTCTAGATGGAATGAAGTTAAATATAATGGCTGTGCAAAGAGACTTGGGTGTTCAGGTGCCTAGATTTTTAAAGATTAGTAAATGTGATAATTAGAGTATGAGAGAAAAACCTGGTGTTACAGTTTTATAGGTATTTTTAAAAAGGAAAATAGTTAAGTGAATTTTTGGCCTGTGTAAAGTGAGTCTGGGGAATTGTTAATGGAAAACATTAAGATGTAAGATGAATTGAGTGGGCATTTTACCTTCAGTGTAAAGGATACAAATAACATTCAAAAATGGCTGTAGATCAGGAAAGAAATAGTTAACGTTTCTGGTCCAGTGATGCTCTTTCAGAATCGGAAATTTAATTTGCCAGGGAAGGACTGGAGCTTTGGGAAGTAAATACTGATATCTTGAAAAGAGTTCATATTACCAAAAGGGCTGTGCTGGAGATCTCCAAATGCATAAAGATGGGTAGATCCCTGGGACCTAATCAGGTGTTTCTCAGAACATTGTGGGAAGCTAAGGAAGAAATTGCTGCGCCCCTTGCTGAGATATTTGTATCACCGATAGCCATGGGTGAGGTGATTGAAGACTGGAGATTGGCTAATGTGGTGCCATTATTTAAGACAGGCTGTAAGAAAAAGTCAGGGATCTATAGACTGGTGAGCCTTGCTTCAGTGATGGGTAAGTTGTTGGAGGGGATTCTGAAGGACAGGATTTACATGCCTTTGGAAAGGCAAGGACTGATTTAGGGATAGTCAACATGGCTTTGTGCCTGGGAAACTGTGCCTCAATGATTGAGGGCAGAGTAGTAGATGTGATCTATATGGACTTCAGTAAGGCATTTGACAAGATTCCTCAGGGTAGACTGGTTAGCAAGGTTATATCACATGGAATAAAGGGAGAACTAGCCATTTGAATACAGAACTGGCTCAAAGGTAGAAGTTGGTGGAGGGTTGCTTTTCAGGCTGGAGGCCTGTGACCAGCAGTGTGCCACTAGGATTGGTGGGTCCACTGTTTTCTTTTTTTCCGGTAATGATTTGGACCTGAACTTAAGAGGTATAGTTAGTAAGTTTGCAGATGATATCAAATTTGGAGGTATAGTGGACAGCAGAGAAGGTTACCTTAGATTACAATGAGATCTTGATCAGATGGGCCAAGGGGTGGCAGATGGAGTTTAATTTAGAATGCAAGGTGCTACATTTTGGAAAGGCAAATCAGGGCTGGACTTGCAGGTTCATAGTTCCTTGAAAGTAGAGTCGCAGGTAGAAAGGATGATGAAAATGGTTTGCTTGCCTTTATTGGATGTGCATTGAGTATAGAGTAGAATAGACTTATAGGAAAGATGTGAAACTTGAAAGGGTTCAGAAAATTTACAAGGATGTTGCCAAGTTTGGAGGATTTGAGCTGTAGGGAGAGTTGAATAGGCTAGGGCTGTTTTCCCTGGAGCGTCGGAGGCTGAGGGGTGATCTTAGAGGTTTATAAAATCATGAGGGGCATGGATAGGATAAATAGACATGGTCTTTTCCCCAGATGGGGGAGTCCAGAACTAGAGGGCATAGGTTTACGGTGAGAGGGGAAAGATATAAGAGACCTACGGGGCAACGTTTTCATGCAGAGGGTGGAATGAGCTGCCAGAGGATGTGGCGGAGGCTGGTACAAATGCAACATTTAAAAGGCACCTGGATGGGTATATGAATAGGAAGGGTTTGGAGGCTTATGAGGCAGGTGCTGGCAGGTGGGACTAGATTGGGTTGGGATATCTGGTTGGTATGGACAAGTTGGACTGAAGGGTCTGTTTCCATGCTGTACATCTCTGACTCTATCTCTGCATGATGAGAGATTGCAAAGCTCTATAATGCAGAGGGATAATGGTATCCCAGTGCATGAGTGGGAAAACATGAGAATACAGCAAGTACACCAGACGAAAAGTGCCATCAGCCCCTTGAGTCTGTTGAATCATTCAATGAGATTACTGATTTGTAGCCTAACGCCATATAGGTGACTTTGGCGCATATTGCTTAATGTAGAGAACAGAAACAGACTGTTCAGACCAAACTGGTCCATGGTGCCCAGTCAGCTAGTTCCAATTGCTCACATCTGGTCCATATCCCTCTTAAACTCTTCCCGTCCATGCTCCTATCCAAATGAGTTTTGAACATTGCTATTGTACCTGCCTCAGCCACTTTCTCTGGCAGCCCATTCTATATGTGAGCTACTGTCTGCTTGAAGAAGTTGCCCCTCAGGTCCTTCTTAAATCCTTCCCCTCACACCCTTAAACTTATGCCCTCTAGTTTTCCCGATCCCTGGGAAAAAGACTATATGCATTCATCCATTCTATGCCCGTCATGATTTTAAACAGCTCAGTCACTTCTCAGTCTCCTATGTTCCAAGCAATAAAGTCCTATCCTGGCAAACCTCTCCCTGTAATTCAGGCCAACTAGTCCTGGCAACATCCTTGTAAATCCTCTTTGCACTCTTTCCAGTTTAACTGTCTTTCCTATACAGGGTGGCCAAAACTGTACACAATACTTCTTCTAAGTGAGTATTCACCAATGTTTTATACAACTGTAACATAATGTCCCAACTCTTATACTGAATGCCTCAATTGATGAAGACCAGCATGCTAAATGCCTTCACCCTGTCTACCTGTAACATTACTTTTGAAGAACCATGTACCTGTACTTGTGGAACAGAGAGACCTAGGAATACAACACTCCTCAAGACCTTACCATTTACTGTATAAGTCCTACCTTGGTTTGACTTTCCAATTACAGAACTTTAAAGTGTGTAGACAAAAAATTGCATCATTATTATTACACAGTTAGAATTTCAAGACAAAATTTCAGCAGCATTGATTTCATGGAAAAAAACCCAACAAGCTTTAAAAGCATCATAATAAATAAACAGGTTAAGAAATAATGGCAGGTGAAATAATACTTCCAAAAGGATTCAATGTCAGAAGATAGGCCAGATCTAATACGGAATTAGTCATTTTGGAGAAAAGTTCTTGAAATACAGAATTGCTTCAAAATTCAACACTTAAGTCTGACGCTGACCAAAGCAACACACTATTGCATCCAGCATGCTAAGAATTAGTGTCAGTGCTATAGAACAACAAAGCTTTACAAGTGCCCAGCTATGACAAAAGAATGCTACCCAGTGAAAAGCCAATTGTTTACTCATAAAGAAAAAGCTTGATGTGGTTGGATTTCTTCCTTTAGAAAATATACCCAGTGCATTCCAAGGGGAAAATGGGGTCCAATTGATTTCAAATTTGACAAAGCATATTTCAATGATCAGCTTGGTAATTTTGAGCTTGATACAAGCATGAGTCTCTCTCTTATCAAATCAAATACCATGGCTGGAGGAGCAAAAGACACAACCTATAGAATCATTTTCAACATTGCAGGTATATTACACGCAACACTACAGTATAAAGTGTCAAACTGAGGAGGATGCTATATCATTTATAATCAGGAAGCTTCCCCCTTAAGCAACAAAGTGAGTTTTGCCATCAGTCTTTTCAAACAAATAAGACAACTGGAGGTGCATTAGGATAGGTTCTTCTTCTTGAGGGGATGCTGAGTCATTCATTGGATTGGACAAACCCAACTCTGAATACAGCATCAAACTTTCAGAGTTCCCTACAGACCAGAGTTGTCCGTCTGGATTTGAAAATCATAGTTTGCTTTTTAAGGGTGAAAGAGGAAAGCCAGAGAATTAAACACCAGTTAGCCTAACATCTGTGGTGGGGAAAATGTTGAAGTTTTATAACTGAAGATGTGTAACTGAGCACCACAAAATTTTCAGTTAAATGTTCACTGAGAACTAGCATGGATTAATGATGGGTAGGTCATGCCTGACAAACCTCATTAAACTTTTTTGAAGTGTTGACTACAGTCGTAGGATCTTTAAAGATCAAAGAGGTGGTCTTTGTGTTGAACCACAGGAGATGGGAGAGATAATAAATGTATGTCTATGAATGTTTATAAGGACTTTCACAAGGCATTTGATAAAGTCTCAGAAGAGACTATTAACTAAGATAGAAGCCTATGGAGCTGAGGGTAAACTGCTGACGTGACTGGGAAATTCATTGAATGGCAGACTACAGAAAGTAGGGATAATGGGTAGGTACTCAAATTGGTGGGATGTGACCAGTGATGTCACACATGAATCTATTACAGCCTTAATTATTCACTAGTTATTAATAACTTGGACAATGGCATAGAAAGTCATATCTCCAGGTTTGCTGATGACAAACAGTTAGGTGGTGTTGTAGACAAAGGAATACTCGGTCTAGTTAAATAGGTAAAACTGTGGCAGATGGAGCTCAATGTAGACAAATGTGAGGTTATTCATCTTGGACTGAAAAAGGAAAGATCAGGGTACTTTCGAGATGATATGAAGTTTAATATAATGGCTGCCCAAAGAGATTTGGGCGTTTGGGTGCATATATTTTTAAGATGCGTGATACAGAAAATAATGAAGAAGGCTAATTGATTGCTGACCTTTAAACTCCAAACATCTGGATATAAGGATGCAGAAGTTATGCTTCAAATAAACAAAACCATGGTTAAAACCCTACTTGGAGTACTAGAGCAATCAGAGTACCACAATTTAGGAAGGATATATTGGCCTTGTAGGTTTATAAGAATGTCAGAGTCATACAGCGTGGAAAAACAAGCTCTTCTGTCCAGCCAGTCCGTGCTGACCTGTTTCCGCATTAAACTAGTCCCACCTGCCTGCACTTGGCCCATATCCCTTCAAATGTTTTTTATTCATGTACTTATCTAAGTGTCATTTAAACATTGTAACTGTACCTGTATCCATCACTTCCACTCATGAACCACTCTGTTTAAAAATAAAGTTGCCCCCATGTCTTTTTAAAAATCTTTCTCCTCATCTTTTAAAACTATGCCCCCCCCCCCAGTTTTGAAATCCCTCATCCTAGGGAAAAGACAACTGCCATTCACCTTATTTATACCCCTTATGATTTTATAAACCTCGATAAGGTCACCATCAAATTCCTAAGCTCCAGTGGAAAGTATCCCAGTCTATTCAACCTCTCCTTATAACTCAAAACCTCCATTCTTGCAACATCCTAGTAAATCTTTTCTGAACCTTCTCCTAATTAATAATATCCTTCCTATAACAGGGTGACCAGAACTGGACGCATTATTCCAGCAGAGACCTCACCAACATCCTGTACAACTTCAATATGACACCCCAAGCCCTATGGTCAAAGGACTCGGCAATTAATGCAAGCATGCTAAACACCGCCTTAACCACCCTGTCTATCTGTGACACAAACTTCAAAGAATTATGTACCTGAACCCTTAAGTGTCTCTGATCTACAACACTATCCAAGGCCCTATTTTTAATTGTATAAATCCTGCCCTTGTTTGTTTTATCAAAATGCAATAACTCGCATTTATCCAAATTAACCTCCTGTCTGCTATTCCACTGTCCGTTGACCCATTTGATCTTTTTTTGTAATCTTTGATACTGTTCTTCATTGTCCACTATACCACCAATTTTGGGGTCATCTACAAATTTACTGACTATGCCTTCTATATTCTTATCTAAATCATTTATACAAATGACAAATAAAAGTAGACCCAGTACCAAGGGTGTGGAACACCACTGGTCACAAGCTTCCAGTCAAAGAAACAACCCTTCACCACCACTGTCTCTTGCCATTAAGCCAATTTTATACAGTATCCAATTGGCAAACTCACTCTGAATCCCACGAGATCTAATTTTACTAATTAATCTGCCATGTGAAACTTTGCCAAGTAAACCATGTCTATCGCTCTGCCTTCATCAATCTTCTTGGTTACTTCCTCAAAAAACACAATCGAGTTTGTGAAACACAAGTTCCCTCACACACAACCATGCTGACTATCCTCAATCATTGCTTGCCTCTCCAAATGCCTATAAATCCTATCTTTCTGATTCGGTTCCACCAACTTCCTACCACCAAATTCGGACTCTCAGGTCTATAGTTCCCAGGCTTCTCTTTACCTCCTTCCTTAAACAAAGGCAGAACGTTAGCCACTCCAGTCCTCTGGCACCTCACCCATAGTTATAGATGATACAAATATTTCTGCAAAAGGTCTCTCAATTTCCTCCCTAACTTCCCACAAAATCCTGGGATACACTAGATCAGGTCCTTTTTATTTTTTCTAAGACCTCCAGCACTACTACTCCTGCAATGTGAACCTCAATATTTATTCCTAAATTCTTTAGCCTCCATTTCTTTCTCCACAGTAAAAGCTTATGTAAAATATTCATTTAATGTCTCTCCCATTTTTTGAGGTTCAACACAACCATGACCTCTTGAGTTTAAGGGCCCGTCTCTCTCTAGTTGCTTTCTTGTACTTTGTAGAATCTCCTTTTAGGTTATCCTTGACTTTATCTGCCAAGGCTATTTCATTCTCTCTTTGCCTTCCTAATCTCCCTCTTAAGAATGCTCCTACATTTCAAGAGATTCATTTGCTATCTGGACTTCAGGATTAAGTTATGAAGACAGATTATGGAAATTAAACTTGTTTTCTCCAGAATTTAGAAGGTTATGAGGTGATCTGATCAAAGTCTTCAAGATATTAACAGGAAAAGACAGGTTAGATAAAGATAAACTGTTTCCACTGTTTGGAGATTCTGGGACTAGGGGCATAGTCTGGCCGTCAAAGGCCAGACCATATAGGAGACCCTATTAGGAAGGATGTCTACACCCAAACTGTGCTGGCGGTTTGGGACTCTTTCATAAATGGCAGTGGATGGTGGATCAAGTACTAGTTTTAAATTAGAAATGGATCACCTTTTCTGTTAAGCGAAGGTATTGAGCGATATGAGCCAAAGGTTAGACCACAAATCAGCAATGGTCTCATTAAATGGCAGAACAGACTGATGGTGCTGAATGGCCTACCTCTATTCCTATGCAACAAGATATGACTAATATGTGGTAGCCATATGTCAAAATGAGTGATTTTTACGTTTTGAGAGAAATAAGAGCGTAACAAAGATGATACTACAAAACAAAACTTAGATGGGCGGCACGATGGCTCAGTGGTTAGCACTACTGCCTCACAGCACCAGGGGCCGGAGTTCGATTCCTGCCTCCGGTGACTGTGCAAACTCCACCCAGACACACTCCCTGTGTCTGTGTGGGTTTCCTCCGGGTGCTCCGGTTTCCTCCCACAATCCAAAGATGTGCTGTTCAGGTGAATTGCCCATAGTGTTAGGTGCATTAGTCGAGGTAAATATAGGGTGGGTTACTCTTCAGAGGGTCGGTGTGGATTTGTTGGGCCGATGTGCCTGTTTCCATACTGTAGGGAATCTAATCCATTATAGAGAAATGAGTGTATGAAAACAAAGCTGGCTAAAGTGAATTGGCAAATTTAGATAAAAGGATAGGTTAATGGAGATGCAGTGGCAGGTATTCAAGGTGATATTTCACAATACAAAGCACAGCTACATTTCAAAGAGTAATAAAAATTCCAAGAAATGGACCCACTTTTTTGGTAAATTAGAAACTTTAAAGATAGTAACAATCTTCCTTTTTTAAACAAAGTACATAATTCTCCTATGGTAGTAGGTCAGAAGACTGGATAGAATATAAAATCAACAAAACTGACCAAAAAGAGGATAGAAAATTCCAGTAGAAGTGAAAGCTGGCCAATTTTTTTTTTTAGAAGGAGGGTCTAAAAGTATTTAGTTAATAAGGTGAGCAGTGGTCCCACAAAAAGTGAGACTGGACAATTGATTATAGAAATGGCAGATTAATTGAACAGATTTTGCATTAGTCGTCTTATGCTGTGACAAATCTCCGGAGCAGGCGAGACTTTAACCTGGATTTTTTGGCTCCGAGGTAGGTGCACTATACCACAAGAGGCCCACTCTTAGAGTCATATGGATGTACAGCGTGGAAACAGGCCCTTCGGTCCAATTTGTCCATGCTGACCTGATATTCTAAATTAATCTAGTCCTATTTGCCAGCATTTGGCCCATATTGTTCTAAACCATTCCTATTAGTATAGCATCCAATTAAATGTTGTAATTGTACCAACCTCCTCCACTTTCTTTGGCAGCTCATTCCATACATGCACTACCCTCTGGAAAACGTTGCCCCTTAGGTCTGTTCTAAATTTTTCCCCTCTCGTCCTAAAGCTATGCCCCCTTGTTTTGAACTCCCCTCACCCATTGAAAAGACCTTTATGTATTTACCCTATTTATGCACGTCATGATTTTATATGCTTCTATAAGATCACCCCTCTGTGTCTGACGCTCCAGGGAAAACTGCCCCAGCCTATTCAGCGTCTCCCTATACCTCAAACCCTCCAACCCTGGCAACTTCCTTGTAAATTTTTTCTGAACCCTTTCAAGTTTCACAACACTCTTCCAATAGGAGGGAGACCAGAATTGCACACAGTATTCCAAACGTGGCCTAACCAGTGTGCTGTACAGCAGCAACATGACCTCCCAACTCCTACACTTCATGCACTGACCAATTAAGGAAGGCATCCCAAACGCTGCCTTCACCCTATTTATCTGTGACTCCACTTTCATGATAGAAAATACAAGTAACATCCCAGCAGTTGAAATGGAAAGAAGGGAGGAAGTCGGAAAACACACAATCATCTAGGAAATGATATGGAGTAAATTGTTGGGGCTGCAGGCTGACAGAAACATGGGTCCAGATGGACTTAAGATCCTAGGATAAAAGAAAATGGCTAGTGAGATAGTGAATGCATTGGTTTTAATTTTCCAAAACTTGATTTGTAGATAGTTCCATTAGATTGGAAGATAATAAATGTTATTCCTTTATCTTTAAAGAAAGAGAGAAATAGCAAAAAAATGACAGACCATTAGAGCTTAATAACAGTCATAGGGATAATGTCATAACTTATTATGAAAAAAGTTATAACTGGGCACTTGGATAAGTTCGAGATAATCAGGCAGAATCAACATGACTTTGCAGAAGAGAAATCATGTTGGCCAATCTGTTAGAGTTCTTTGAGGCAATACAGGCTGTTTGGTGGGGAACTGGTGGGCATGCTGTACTTATTTGATGTGGAAAATAAAAGCTTATGGTGTAAGGGATAGCATCTTGGCATGGATGAAATTTTCTCTGGCTAAGAGGAAATGGTGGCTAAAGTCTTTTTTAGTTGTAAGATGTAATGAGTAGTGTACTGCAGGGATCCATGCTGAATCGCTACTGTTTTCTATTTATATAAATGACTTGGATGATGGGATTGTTGCCAAATCTGCTGATCATACAAGGATAGTTAGGAAAGTAAGTTGTGAAGAAGACGCATGGAGGTTATGAAAAGATAGGTTATGAGTCGGCAAAAATATAGCAAATGGAGCGTAATACATGAAAATGAAATTCTTCAATTTGGCAGGAAAAGTGAAAAAACAGTATATTATCTAAATGGTGAGGGCTCTGAGGTGCAGAGGCATCTGGATATCCTAGTGCATGAATCATAAGATTTAATATGCAGGTATAGCAAGAAATTAAGAAAACTGAATGAATATTGCCATTTATCATGGGAGTTGAACTCAGCAAGTAAGGAGGTTATGCTTCAGTTATACAGGATACTGATGGACTGCATTTAGATTACTGTGTATGGCATTAGTCACCTTAGTTAGGGAAAGATGTGAATATACTGGAGGAAGATCAGAGACAACTAGCCCTGGGAATGAAGAAAGGTTGGACAGGCTAAAATTGAATCTACCAGAGTATAGAGTCAGAGGTAACTTTTTTTTATTAAAAGATGCAAGGTCCTGCGGATTTTGACAGGGTAGGTGTGGAGATTGATGCCTGTGTGGAATCTAGAGCTAGGGTCCCCGTTTAAATGCCATTCCTTCACCACTTTTTCAGGAATGGCATCCTTGAATATTTTTAAGGCAGAGATAGATGGATTCTTAACTTTTCACCCTTTTATTTATCAAGGTGGTGGGGACATAGATTTGTTTTGCAGTTAGATCAGCTATGATTCTCCTTCTAGAATGATGGAGGAGCCTGATGGGACTTCTGTTCCTAGTTTGTATGTTCATGTGAGGTGTGCCTACGAGACCAAATATCTGCAGAGGAAGCTATAAACTGTGACAGACACACTGTTCAGAGTGACTATCAACTGTCATAGAATGACTGAGCAATTCTTGAAGTGATTGAATTATTTACTCAGGCCTCATCGAACCACTGGCAAGGAATCTAAAACTGGCTCAATCAAATAAAACTGTAACAAAAGAGCAGAGAATGTGCTGTCATTTAGCGACATTGTGTTCAAGGCTGACCAGATCAAAGCCTCGTCTGCTGGTCATGAAGAATTACTTTTAGCATTGATAACATTTCACAATTGTTGATGATTTGCTGGTGTTTAATGAAAGGCTGATATTACCAACTTCGTTGTTGGTCGGTATCCGAGACAAGCACACGTGGGCATTACCAAATACAAAGCCTAGACGCGGGTGTCAGTATATTGGTCAGGGATCTCAAAGGAAATTGCTCTCATCACTGGTGCAATTTGGACTATCGACAGACTTAGCAGAGAGAGATGCTATGTTTCACCACCAAACCACTGAAGCAAATGAGAATTGATCTGTTTGTTCAATGGATGGTTTTGATTATTGCTGTTGACTATTTTTCACGGTAGATGTAGGCTAAAAACATGTTATCCTCCACCACTATAGAAGCAGTTGTCAGGATCTTGCCTGAAATTTTCCCTATATATGGGATCCCTGACATGGTTGTGTCAGAAATTGGACCGCAGTTTGCCCAAAAATATTTCTGCCAGTTTGCAGCCACTTTAGATTTGGACATGTAACCAGCTCGCTGAGATACATACAGCATAATGAGGAAGCCGAATGTGGGGTCCAGACAGACAAGTCTCTTTTGAAGGAAAATGCTGACTTTTTTACAATATTGTTTAAATTACCCAGCCATCCCCATTCCAGTTTGGTTTATTGCCATCAGAATTGCTCAAGATATGAAAACTGGAGAGTCTATTCCCTATCCGATCAAGGAGGTACTATAGCTGAGACCATGGGACTATATAAAAATGTTTGCCAAAATAAAAAAAAAAGTCTTAACCAGTCAGCAGGCTGCTAACAACAACATGTTTCATTTGCATGATGGCTACCGCACTTGGGCATAGGGCAGCAGGTGTAGATAAGAGACCCCAATAGCAATGGGACAGATATCCCAAGATTCGATTGACGAGCAATGATCATATGTTGTCCATAGATGACTTGAAAAAAGTTCTGGGATTTGCATATTAATCAATTGAAACTTATATCCCCATTCTAAGTGATTAAAGACTTAACAGCAATCTAGGTTTGTCCAACACATCACGTCAGTTGTATGACACTTTGATCTTTTACTACAAATTCTGTCTCCTATGATCCTGCCCCACTTGACAAAGGCGCAGTGCTCTGAAAGCTTGTACTTTTGAATAAACCTGTTGGATTATAACCTGGTGTTGTCTGAATAATAAATCAAATCAGTCATTCAACACTTGGGGGTGAACCCAGTGAACAATGTCATAATGGTGATGATTTGCAGATCAATACAGTCAAGATCAGAATTGAGGCTACAATCCACAATCCAAAGAACTACCAATCTTCTAAGTTGGAAGACTATGCATTCTGGAAGATGTGTGAAACCTCCAGACTGTCTGAATTTTTGAAGTCACAGACTTGTGCAGACAGTGTGTGGAAGGTCAGGCAGTGATTACCGTAGAAATGGATAAAACCATTAACTTTTATAAATTTTAATTATGGGTTTTTTAAAAAACTTGAAATCTTATGTTAACATGGCTTTGGAAGATTTGATGTTGAAATTGCATTAAGCTCCATTTAGTCTATGGGTAGAATCTTGGGGAATTGCACACAAAAGCACTAGGATCAGGAGTAGGCCGTCTCCCCCTTCTAGCCTGCTCTTCCATTCAATAAGATCATGGCTGATCATTTTGTGGCCTCAGCTCCAATAATGCACCCTCTCACATAACCCTTAATTCCTTTACTGTTCAAAAAATTATCTATCTTTGCTTTAAAAACATTCAATGAGGAAGCCTCAACTACTACATTGGGCAGGGAATTCCAACGGTTTACAACCCTCTGGATGAAGAAGTTCCTTCTCAATTCAGGCCTAAATCTGCTCTGCCTAATTTTGAGGTTATGCCCTCTTGTACTATTTTCACCCACCAGCGGAAACATTCTCTCTACTTCTACCTTCTGTATTTCCCTTCGTAATTTTATGTTTCTATAAGATCCTCCCTCATTCTTCTAAGGTTCAATGGAGACAGACATGTTATCTGTGGCACCTGATAGTCTTGTAATTATGTCTAATGTGACAAAGTAATTTCTATCAATTTTGTTATGCAATAACCTGCTCTTGTTAAATAAATTTGATGATTTGGAGATGCCGGTGTTGGACTGGGGTGTACAAAGTTAAAAATCACACAACACCAGGTTATAGTCCAACAGGTTTAATTGGAAGCACACTAGCTTTCGGAGCGTCGCTCCTTCATCAGGTGGCTGTGGAGGATTGTGCCTTACAATTGTGTTCTCCATAACCACCTGATGAAGGAACAACACTCTGAAAGCTAATGTTTCCAATTAAACCTGTTGGACTATAAACTTATTATGTAAAGGCATTTTCTTTTTAAAAGGGGTAAAAACAATGACTGCAGAAGCTGGAAACCAGATTCTGGATTAGAGTGGTGCTGGAAAAGCACAGCAGTTCAGGCAGCATCCGAGGAGCAAGAAAATCGATGTTTCAGGCAAAAGCCCTTCATTCCTGATGAAGGGCTTTTGCCCGAAACATCGGTTTTCCTGCTCCTCGGATGCTGCCTGAACTGCTGTGCTTTTCCAGCACCACTCTAATCCATTTTCTTTTTAAGACTTATCAGTGATCTGTGTGTGAAATGCCTCACTGAGAACACTGAAAATCAAGCTCACCTGTGCCCCCAATCCCCCAATTCCTGGAGTCATATCGAAAGGTAAAGATTTTATCAAAGTAGGCACATATTCTTCAGTTTAAATGTCTGCTTAGATCCAGGTGAACAGAAAACACAGACCAGGCTTTTGTACTTAACAAGAATTACTATTTTTTTTATAAACAAATAGATTCTAGCTACAGATTTAAAAATGTACTATGACATATAATGCTACTAGTTAAAGCTCTAAGCCTCTTTTAAATCTTCTATACACATGTGCACACAGAGACAGACTAACATTGATTTTATTGGTGTCAGGCCAAACTGAGAAGATGGCTTCTGTCCACAGAACTATTGGGTTCACTGAAGTGATCTTTAGTTTCCTGGACTTAGCATCTCTCTTCTTCAGGTATTCCTTGAAAGAGGGTCTGAGCAACCCCCGTTTGCAAATTAAGACTCTGCTTTAACTAGTTGCTTTTAATGAATAAACTGGCTTTATTCAGGCTTTAGGTTTTTTAGAGAGAAAGACCGACTCCACTTCCCCTTCAGAGGTGTGACAGCTACTGGCCATGTCATCTAACATTTTCTTCATAAGAATGAAAAGGGAAATTGGTGGCACCATGGTCAACCACCCAGTGACCAATAACAAGGAAGCCCATTAACCTGCTCAGGAAAAGCAGTTTTCCTAGTTGACTATCCATCACTTTTCCCTGAAATCTTCCAAATCTTTTCCTTTTCAGGATTTGGAGATGCCGGTGTTGGACTGGGGTGTACAAAGTTAAAAATCACACAACACCAGGTTATAGTCCAACAGGTTTATTTGGAAGCACTAGTTTTCGGAGCGCTGCTCCTTCAGGTGGTTGTGGAGAATAAGATCATAAGACACAGAATTTATAGTAAAAGTTTAGTGTGATGTAACTGAAAAGGACCTGGATTGTTTAAGTCTCATCTTTTGGAATGAACATGTTGGTTTCAGTTCTTTCATGTGTAAATCGCAGAACATTTAAAAGTTACATTCTCAAGTGAACTTTAACTATTGGTGTCATGTCGGCCTCTCACGGACTTGTACCCTTTAACACTCACACAGATACACACACTCTCTCAGAGACAGACACTCATAACCCTCACCCCACACACACGTTCGAGGGGTGAATTTGTAATTGCAGAATTACAGTTTACTTTGCTCAAAAACTGCATGAATCCATGTAAGATTCTGTAAATCTTGCAGACAATGGTCAGACTGATTCTAATCTAAAAATTGGATTTACAGAATCTTACATGGATTCATGCAGTTTTTGAGCAAAGTAAACTGTAATTCTGCAATTACAAATTCACCCCTCGAACGTGTGTGTGGGGTGAGGGTTATGAGTGTCTGTCTCTGAGAGAGTGTGTGTATCTGTGTGAGTGTTAAAGGGTACAAGTCCGTGAGAGGCCGACATGACACCAATAGTTAAAGTTCACTTGAGAATGTAACTTTTAAATGTTCTGCGATTTACACATGAAAGAACTGAAACCAACATGTTCATTCTAAAAGATGAGAGACTTAACAAACAATGCAGGTCTTTTTCAATATATAATTTCAGGTACATCACACAGTAAACTTTTTTTGCTATAAATACTGACTTATGATCTTGTACTCCACAACCACGTGATGAAGAAGCAGCGCTCCAAAACCTTTCAAATAATTGTCTAATTCTCTCTTCAGAGCCACAGTTGAATCTGCATCAACCACACTAGTGCATTCCAGATACTCTCACTTGCTGCATTTTTCTAAAGGGTTTTCCTCATGTCACTGTCTCTTTGCTAATCACCTTCAGTTGTGTCCACTGGTTCTGGATAATTAGTGACAATTTAAACTAACAACATACGAGAGCTGAAAAGGAAACAACCTCTTCGGTCTTTCCTAATAGATGGAAGCTTTCAGTTCATCATTCCTGTAAATATTGCATCTGTTCCAGTAAATTGTCTGATACTACTGTTTGAAAGCTGTTATGTTTAAAAATGAATGGCAGCATGTGTTTATATCCGGCTCTCTGGTTTAGAAAGGCAGAATGATGGATGCATCCAACAATGGTGCCACGTGATCTTTTATATCCACCTGGCACCTCCAGACTGAAGTTTCACCTGAAAGACAGGACTCCAACAAAGCAGTGCTCCTTCACGACTGCGCTGGAATGTTAGCCTTTTTTGTATTCAAATCTTGGAGTAAGATTAAGACTAAAACATACAACCTTGTGATTCCGAGACACGTGCGCTATCAATTGAACCACAGCAGACAAAAAGTTTCTGGTGACCATGGGTAAAAAAAAGTTTCTGGATTGCATGGTGCTCTAACTATAACTTCTTTATTTACTACATAAAGACGGTGCTTAATTTTGTATTATTACGACTGAAAATAATATTTTTGTTCGTTGGTCTTTTAATCGAGAATATTTTGCAAGTTTGTAACAAATTGAAGTTTGTTTTTAATTGATTAAAGAACGCAAATGATACCAGCCGGCAGCTGTCAGCACGCGGTCCCAGCGCTGTTGAGTGACTTTGCTTGTTGTCAGCTTGCACTTTCCAGGCTGCACTTTGACTGTGCTCCAATTAAGATCTGCAACAGGTGGTGTTAGTCTGGGTTAGCAGCTGTTCAGAATGAGATGCTAAAGAAGGACTGCCTGTAAAAATAATTTCTTCACAATGCCCTTCGCTGCTATTCGGTTAGGCACCAGCTACACGTACCTTGTATCAGAACACACTCAGATGTGCTAAAACTGCTGATCACAACATCATTTGTTTAAGGGCCACCCATTTGTAGCTTGGGTTTCAACAAAGAGCAAAAGCAGATGTTTGAAACCTTCATTCTGTGCCCATTGTGAAGAGCCTTCAGAAGTATAACATTAGATTAGATTCTGTTTTAAAGTATCTGCTATTGAAAGAGTATTTTTAGGTTATAAACAGGCAGTTTTTCTATTATGCAGTGATCGCGTTCGTATGCAAGCCCGCATTATAGAAAAATTGCACTTTAGAAACAGCACTTGAAGTATTGGTGATGTAATCATGTTACAGCCAACACGTTTCAAAAATTTGCACTTTGAAAACATGTCCCTAATTCTTCAACCACGTTACAGCGAACTCGCATTAAGAAAACGCAAGTTATAGCAGAACCACCTGTAGTACCAGGGTGGCACACTAGTGGGAGCAGGTCTGGCATTCGAGTTAAGAACATTTTGAGTATACAAATTAGTGTAACAGTATTGAGGAGTTTTTGTTTAACCTTCCAGGATACTGTGATTCACTGGACAATCTCATTGTGCATATGTCCTATAATCTATCCCTCCACCTCTGTACTGCACGATACAAAACTTTTACTGAAACAAACGCCCATTAACTTCGCAGGGTATTCATAGTCTCTAATACCAAAATCCAAATATGGCATCTGTTCCCTGAGTAATTAAGGATTTGTGCCACAATGTGTATTTATACAGCTCCTTTAATAGCATACAATGTTCCAACACACTTTTTGATCTTAACCCAGAGAGTAGTGGAAATCTGGAATGTATTGCCTGAGTGTAATTGAAGCAGGAAATCTCAACATTTTAAAAGTACTTGGATGAGTACTTGATGTCATAACATTCAAGGCTATGGGCTGAGTGCTACAAAGAAGGGTAGATTTTGTCAGTGCAAATGCATTAGGCTGTGCTATATGATCCTAAGGAGTACAGGTGGGAAAATTTGAGTTATGGTCTCAATCAGATCAGCCAGGAAATTTAGTTAATGACTGCGCAGGCTCAGTGACTGAATGGTCTACTCTTCCTATTTCCGATCTTTTACATTGTTGAAACTAATTACCTCATTTTCCCTTTATTATACTCTATCTGCCATCTTGCTGCCAAGTCTTAATTTGTTTGACCCATTTGCACACTTTTGGCTGCGTTTTCCTGTAATGTCATAATCTCAATGTCAGAAATGTTTGCAGGTCCCAAGCCCATTTAGATTAGATTACTTACAGTGTGGAAACAGGCCCTTCGGCCCAACAAGTCCACACCGACCCGCCGAAGCGCAACCCACCCATACCCCTACCTTTACCCCTTTAACCTAACACTACGGGCAATTCAGCATGGCCAATTCACCTGACCCGCACATCTTTGGACTGTGGGAGGAAAC
>NC_057748.1:22411-43315 GCF_004010195.1 Chiloscyllium plagiosum
CACCACTTCCTCTGGCAGCTCATTCCATACACGCACCACCCTCTAGGTCTATGTGTTTGTTGATGGAGTTTGTGGATGAGTGCCATGCTTCTAGGAATTCCCTGGCTGTTCTTTGTTTCGCTTGCCCTATAATGGTAGTGTTGTCCCAGTCGAATTCATGTTGCTTGTCGTCTGCGTGTGTGACACGACCAGCTATCCCTAGTAGCCGCACACGCAGACGACAAGCAACATGAATTTGGCTGGGACAACACTACCATTATAGGGCAAGCCAACAAAGAACAGCCAGGGAATTCCTAGAAGCATGGCACTCATCCACAAACTCCATCAACAAACACATCGACCTGGACCCAATATACCGGCCACTACAGCGGACAGCTGAAACTGACAACCGGAAGCGGCAGGGACAGGCCACTATAAATGCCGGAGGAAACACCACAGAAGCGCTTCACAGGAGGCTCCCAAGCACTGAGGATGTCACCTAGACAGGGGACGAAACGTTTGCAACAAAAACTTCCAGCTCGGCGAACAGAACCACAGCAACGAGCACCTGAGCTACAAATCTTCTCTCAAACCTTGAATGGTATAGTATAGGGAAACAAAGCCAGGTCAAAATGGAGTGTCTTAGGGAATTAAATGATGGGCAACTGAAAGTTTAGGATCATGTTTGAGCAGTAAACCAAAGTGTTCCAGATCTGGTCTTGCAATCTGTTCTACCTCCCCAATATACAGATGACTGCATTGAGTGGTGAATACAGCAAGCTGAACTGAAGACATTGCAAATAAATTGCTACTTCACCTGATAGGAATGTTTGGGCCTTGAACAGTGAGGGGGTTAAATAGAGAGAGATTCTTGATGAGTAAGGGAATCAAGCAATACAGGGAGAAGGCAGGAGAATAGGATTAAGAAACATTAGCCATGGTTGACTGGCAGAGCAGATTTGGACCAAACTACCTAATTCTGCCTTATAAGAGAAGCTGAGCTGACAGACGTTGTATCTTGTAATCTCTGCCCTGATTGATTTTCATGATATATTATTTGAGGATGTTATCTTGATTGGATTCCACAAACCTGCCTCCAGTCTACCTTTGCCAGATTGATTTTTTCCACGATGATAGATTTAAGTTTATTGTCACTTTAGTACAGGGTACGAGAGTATAGTGAAAAGCGTACAATGTCACTATACACAGTACTATCTTCGGTAAAACATATCTAGGTACAGAATGCTTTAGTTACAGAAATAGCAAAATAAATAAACTAAAAGATAGTGTTAAGCACAAGTAGTGCTGAGACTGTTCCACATTTCTCACTCAATTCTTCCTTTTGTGTTTCTCTCAGACGATATAATTCTTACAACCAAATCATTGCACTATCAAATGCTGTAATTGATGTGAATTCCATTCCCCTTTCATCATTAAAGTGAAATGCAGTAAAATGAAGGGCCCACTGAAAACACTATTGTATTGCTGCAGAAATTCTGAATGGGACAAATGTGCTGTTTTCAAGAAGCTGAATTCTTAAAATGTCAAAGTGGGTAGATAGGTAGAAAGTTGGAAGTTAGAACAGTGTTTTCACATTATTATCCTGTGAAATACAGAAGGGCTCATGAACAATTTAAGATTAGATGCTGAATTGTGAAATTACAAAATCTCTTGGAAGCTTGTATTCCTTAACAGAACAAAGTAAAGTCAAGCCCACTGGCAGCAGAGCTCACCTCCGTGGGCTTCCTACTGGCTGACTTGGTGAAGATGAACATGATGGAGAGAGGAATTGGTGGAATTGGCCACAATGCTCTGGATTATTTTTCTTTCTTTTTACTTGGCTCTCTTTCTATCATTTCTCTTTTCTTTTGGAGCTGTTTGTGGCAGGTTAGTCAGTGAAATTAGCATGGCAGTTAGAGTAGGCTGTGTGCTGAATAGCAACTCCTCCTGGTGCTCAGAGGTAATGGTGGATACAGCTCCTCACAGTAACTGGAGGTGGTGGTGGCAGCGACCGCAGGAATGTCCTCCTGACATCGGGATTAGTGGTGGCCGTGGCAGCAAAGCTTCTCCAGCAACCGGGGCGGTGGCAGCAGCAGACTTTTCAATATGTCACTTTGCTGGCTTCGCCATCTTCGAGGAGGGCAGCTGGAGTGGGCCTCTTGACAAGATAGCGACAACAGCCTGGTCCAGCAGAGGAGCTGGAGACTCCTGGCTGAGATAGGCATAGAGCAGGGACTCCTGGCATTAGTGAGGCAGCAGCAGCAGCATAGTGTGCCCGGAGCTGGAACTCCTGGTGTCATCCAAGTGGCAGTGGAGTCAGAGTTCTGGTTGCAAGACGTGTGCATTCAGCATGGGACTTAGCATTCATTGCAGCATTGGTGAGGTTGGTCCAGCAGCGAGGTGATGGCGCCTAAAGAGTGGCAACTCCTACATTGGTGGATCTGGAGCAGACAGCAGTGGTGGGAAGAAGGTGGCACAGGTATCATTGAGCTGGCTCAGGACCCTTCCAGTCATATCTTTATCCTTTTTATTCTTAAACTATGCCGGATTGTAGCAAATGTTGAAGCTTTTCACTGTCCTTTTGCTGTATTATTCACTGTAAAATGCAGGTGACAAATTATCATTGCAAATATCTGATGAGGATTTTTTGAAAGTTAACTAAAATGAGTATTATCTCAAGTAATTTGAAATGTTAATAGAAAATTATTTCCCCTTCCTTCATACACTTCAGTGTTCTCAGTGAATGCTGCACTCCATGTGTGGAAAAGTGTCAATGTACTTTCCTAATACACAATTGATACATTGAATGGGGAGTTGAGCATGGTGCTGGGAAAGCACAGCAGGTCAGGCAGCATCCAAAGAGCAGGAGAATCGATGTTTCTGAAGCGTTGATTCTCCTGCTCCTTGGATGTTGCCAGACTTGTGCTTTTCCAGCACCACACTCAACTCTGATCTCCAGCATCTGCAGTCCTCACTTTGTTCCTATCCAATGTCGGAGAATGGCCGAGTCTCACTGTCATGGACTGTTAATCCTGATACCCACGTAATGTTCTGACGACCTGGGTTTAATCCCATCATGGCAAATGATGGAAATTGAATTCAACAAAAATCAGGAATTAAAAGCCTAATAATGACATGAATAGATTATTGAGAAAAACCTATAAAGTACTTTTTAGGGAAAGAAACTGTTATCCTTACCTGGTCTGGGCTACATGTGACTCCAGGTAAAAACAATGACTGCAGATGCTAGAAACCAGATTCTGGATTACAGTGGTGCTGGAAAAGCACAGCAGGTCAAGCAGCATCCGAGGAGCAGAAAAATTGACGTTTCGGGCAAAAGCCCTTCATCAGGAATAGAGGCAGAGTGCCTGAAGAGTAGAGAGATAATGTGGTTGAGTTTTAATTGCCCCCTACATAGTGAGGGATGCCCAATGGGTTTGGTCAATGATGCCCTCAATTACAGTGGTGCTGGAAAAGCACAGGTCAAGCAGCATCCGAGGAGCAGAAAAATTGATGTTTCGGGCAAAAGCCCTTCATCAGAAATAGAGGCAGAGTGCCTGAAGAGTAGAGAGATAATGTGGTTGAGTTTTAATTGCCCCCTACATAGTGAGGGATGCCCAATGGGTTTGGTCAATGATGCCCTCATCGATGAATGAATGTTTTTTCTCCTGAATCTGCATGTAGCTGTGCAATTCCAGAATAAACCTAACAATGTGGGTAGTGACCATTTGGATGATGGTACTAGCCTGTGATGAAGATCAAAGAAGTAAATGTTGAAGGTTAAAACTTCCAAGAATAATTATTTGGCTGGTAATTGCTTACTTCCCAACAAAGTCTTATGAACTCTTCAAATGTCTCTCGCTGTCTGTCTGTCTCTTCCATTGCCTCTCACAATCACTGACACTTTTTCTTCCCATCTCCAAGTTAATTACAAGATTCTTTTACAATTGAGAAAGGAGAAGAGCTACAGTGGAGATAAAATAACTCCCAGTGATCTCCTAGCAGCTGCCATAACTGAACTTGTGCTGATTATCATGCCCCTAGCTAGTCCAATAAAATAGCAAATATCAATTTCAGGTTGAGGTGCATCACATTTGATTTATTCACCAGTTCCTAAAATTCTTTTTCCTTTTTTACCTCAGATGTGCTGTGCTGTCCTCCAAGCTGAGGCTTGGAGACCCCAGACCATTAAAATAGAGACAAACAGTTGGAGCGAGGGCACCAGCCCTGACCACAACTCTGAGACAATGAATGACTCAATTGAGAAGAATTTGGACAATGATGCAGAGGGTGTGTGGAGTCCTGACATCGAGCAAAGTTTCCAGGAAGCTTTAGCCATTTACCCACCATGTGGCAGGCGAAAAATTATCCTGTCGGATGAAGGAAAAATGTATGGTGAGTGACCGATGCTTTGATTTCACGGAGGAGTAAACTGTCAGCTGTACTTTAACACTGAAGGCTGATTCCTCTCTTTTTATTGCTTCTGCTGAAATGAAGTATTATCCAGAGACTTCACTTTACTCAAAAAGTATTTAAATTGGTTGAGTGGGTTGCAAATGCCTTCTCAGCACTTCTTGTTTTATGCTTGTCCATGAGCAACTTCCAATTTAAAAATCACTGAACCTTCACAAAACCATGAGTAGCCTCTTTATTTCAATGTATGATACATTCCAGACTGCTGGATGCACTTGCAGCTTAATAGGAGTGTCGCTCCCAGGCCAGTTCAGATTTGTGTTCACATGAAAATAAGTAAAGCAGTTTGAGAATATAACTGCCCCACCTTCTCCGTGACATCGCCTCATCAATCTTCTGTATGAATGTGGGAGGAAAATTTGATGTGAAGGATTTCCAGCAGGATAGATCTAAAGATTTCAGGTTTTAAATGGTAGCAATTTTGCATTTTAGATATTTTCTTTTCGTGAAGGTTCGTATGTCCATGAAATTCTATGTGAAAGGACAATTTGTGTTTAGAAGCACCAATTTTGAAAGTAAATAGAACATGGAACATTGCAGCGCAGTACAGGCCCTTTGGCCATCTGTTGTGCCAACCCGTGGAACCAATCTGAAGCCCATCTTACCTACACCTATTCCATTCTCATCAATATGCCTATCCAGTGACCACTTAAATGCCCTTAAAGTTGGTGAGTCCACTACTGTTGCAGGCAGTATTCCATGCCCCTACTACTGAGTAAAGAAACTACCTCTGACATCTGTCCTACATCTTATCACCCATCAATTTAAAGCTATGTCCCCTCATGCTAGCCATCACCATCCGAGAAAAAAGACTCACTGTCCACCTGATTTAACCCTCTGATTATCTTGTATGTCTCTATTAAGTCACCTCCCCATCATCTTCTCTCTAATGAAAACAGCCTCATGTCCCTCAGCCTTTCCTTATAAGACCTTCTCTCCATACCAGGCAACATCCTAGTAAATCTCCTCTGAACCCTTTCCAATGCTTCCACATCTTTCCTATAATGCAGTGACCAGAACTGTACACAATACTCCAAGTGCGGCTGCACTGGAGCTTTGTACAGCTGCAGCATGACCTTGTGGCTCCGAAACTGAATCCCTCTCCCAATAAAAGCTAACATACCATATGTCGTCTTGGCAACCCCATCAACCTGGGTGGCAATTTACAGGGATCTATGTACATGGACACCAAGGTCTCTGCTCATTTGTATTACCAAGAATCTTCCTATTAGCCCAGTACTCTTTTATTCCTCTTACTCCTTCCAAAGTGAATCACCTCTCACTTTTCTGCATTAAACTCCATTTGCCACCTCTCAGCCCAGCTCTGCAGCTTATCTATGTCCCTTTGTAACCTGCAACATCTTCAGAACTATCCACAACTCCACTGACTTTAGTGTCATCTGCAAATTTACTAACCCACCTTTCTACACCCTCATCCAGGTCATTTATAAAAATGACAAAAAGCAGTGGCGCCAAAACAGATACTTGTGGTAAATATTTGTTTACTTTCTACCTGATTCTAATTGTTTAATTAAACTTTTTTTATAGTTAGATCAATCACACTGATGTCTATGCTCCTACAACTACTACATAGAACATAGAAGAATACAGCGCAGTACAGGCCCTTCGGCCCTCGATGTTGCGCCGATCCAAGCCCACCTAACCTACATTAGCCCACCATCCTCCATATGCCTATTAAATGCCCATAATGAGGGAGAGTCCACCACTGCTACTGACAGGGCATTCCATGAACTCACGACTCGCTGAGTAAAGAACCTATCCCTAACATCTGTCCTATACCTACCCCCCCCCCCCCTCTTACTAAGGAGGTAAAAAAGCAGAACATTTGAAAAATCATAATCTAACTGAGGAGAGTCAGCATGGTTTAATGAAATGGAAATTGAGTCGGACCCATTTAAGTAGAACCAGTAGATGTGTTTGTATTTGGACTTCCAGAAGGCATTTGATAAGGTACCTCGCAAAAGGTTACATCATAACATAAGAGCCATGTGTTTGAGATAGGATATTGGCATAGAGTGAGAATCAGTTCATGGGCTGGAAACAATGAGGGGTTCCACAGGGATAAATGCTGGGGCCACAACTGTTTAATTGGAGGCACTTCAGAAAAGGTTTAACAGGCTGATTCTCAGAATGGAGGGATTGTCTTGTGAGCAAAGCCTAAGCAGGTTAGGGCTCCACTCCCTGGAGTTTAGAAGAATGAAAGGTGATCTCATTGAAACATCTAGGATTCTTAAAGGGCTTGACAAGATTGGTGCATGGGGTTTTCGCCTCGTGGGAGAGTTTAGGACCAGAAGCCTTGATCTCAGAATAAAGAGGCACCAATTTGAGATGAGGAATTTCTTCTCTCCCAAGATGGAGTGTCTTTGGAACACCTTGCCACAGAGCAATGGTGGTAGAGTCCTTGTATATTGACGTCTGAAACGGATAGATTATTTTCCAGTAGGGAAATCTAGGATTACAGGGAAGTTTAGGAAAGTGAGGAATGTCAGATCATCCATGTTTCTATTGAATGGCCGAACAAGCTCAAGGGGCTGAATGGCCTACCGCTGTTCCTATTTCTTATGGATTATCCTGGATATCTGTGGTAACTGGTGCAGTTAGAACTCTAAGTCCCTGTTATCTAATAACATACTGTAGGCTTTCTTCAGGAATGAAGTTATTTGAATAAAGCACCAGTGCTGATGGAATAATGCCTTAGGAGGTTAAGGTAAAAAGGAGAAATATAGGACAGTAAATGAAATAAAAAGAAAGATCATGTTAGTCAGAAGTCTTTCTCCAAAAAGTCAGTGAAAAGAAGCTGGTGATTTTATCCGTGGAAAAGATAATTGTTTGCACTAAGTCTGGGCAAAGTGATACTATAAAAAGTAGCCAATAGAGGTCACTATCCAAATATTTGTTTCAATAATATTATTCTAAAGCAGTTTGATAACTCTCACCTTGAGTATTGCCATGTGCAATTCACAAGAATGCAAGTTTAAGGGGAAAGACAAATTTATACTGCATGAAAGGAGAGTGATGGTTGTTTGGCAATTGCAAAAGGAATATGTTGTTTGATATCAACTAGTCCCATGTTTTCAATATGTAAATAACATCTCTGAACCAATTGATTGATTAGAAGATATCTCGAATGAATACGACTAGAGGTTGGGGACTTGTAGCACAATAGTAGTGCCCCTATCTCTGCGAGGAGGTCCAGCATCAACAACCATCTGCCCAAAGATGTGCTGTAACATGTCCAATCAGGTTAATTAGAAGTTAATTTTCTTAACTGTTTCTGGAAGGGGTGGATATCTGATTTTGTTTTATATGGGGAATGGAATACAAGTTATTGGCTTCCCTCTCGAGATCTTGCTTTT
This sequence comes from Chiloscyllium plagiosum, assembly GCF_004010195.1. NCBI lineage: Eukaryota > Metazoa > Chordata > Chondrichthyes > Orectolobiformes > Hemiscylliidae > Chiloscyllium > Chiloscyllium plagiosum. The sequence continues at coordinate 30,241 of NC_057748.1, forward strand.
GCCTTTATACACCAAGGATAGCTGCAAAGGCAGAAAGTACATTTGCTGAATAATCCAGGGGGTGCTACTAGCTTCACTAACAACTATTTTAAGATAATTTATACAGTCATAGACATATAGAAGAGGCTTTTTGGCCCGTTAAATCTATACCAATCCCATTTTCCAGCACTTGTCCTGTAATTTTGAATGTTATGACGTTTCAAAAGCTCATCCATGCACTTTTTTAAAGGTTGAGGTTTCCTGCTTCTATTACACTCACAGGCAGTGTATTCTAGAGCCCCACTACGCCCTGCGTGAACAGCCTTTCCTCAAACCCCCACTAAATTATTTGACCTTCACTTTTTTATTTAAAAAAAAATTATAACCCCTCATTAATGACCCTACAACTAAGGGGAACAACTGCTTCCTACCCACCCTGTCCATGCCCCTCATAATTTTTATACATCCTGATTGGATCCCCCTCAAACTTCTTTGCTCCGCAGAAAACATCCTGAGCCTAACCAGCCTCTCGTCCATAGCTAAAGTGCTCCAGCCCATATAACATCCTGACGAATTGCCTATCATCCATTCAGTGCAATTGAGTCCTTCCTATGGTGAGGTGACCAGAGGTGCACACAGTACTCCAGCTGTGGCCTAACCAAGGTTTTTTTTTGTGCAACTCCAATATAACCTCCCTGCTATTATAATCTATGTCCTAATTGATGAAGGCAATTGTCCTCTGTTCTGCCATAACAACTATTAGCCTGTCCTCCTGCATTCAAACTACATCAACCACACTGCCCTCCTCTACACACTTGGTTCTCTCAAATTCTATCAGGTATGAGCTTCCTCTGACAAAACCATGCCCACTACCCCTGATCACAATGTGACATTTTCTCATTCGCTGGAAGTGAGATATCTTCACAAGCATGGGCTTGTTCTCTGCAAACAAAAGGGCATTGCTCAAACCTTGCCTCTTTCTTGAATATTTCCGAAAATATCGGGAGTCTAAAGTTCCCTCTTCATTTCTCCATGCCAATGCCTTGGCTAATTAGATTTAACTTACCAATCTATCAATACCACTTTTCTCTTGTGGTAAGAGTTATGACTGTATGAAATTTGGCATGCTTGGGGGATTTTCCTGATGAGTAAAGAATGTAAAGCTTTCACAATACACTCTTGGAGAAGTGATTATTTTGATTTAACTGGGCCAGCAAGCTCAGGAATGGCAGATAGAATGGAATTTAGATACATGCAAGGTGTTGCATTTTGTAGGTCAAACCAGAGCAGGACTTCCATGATCAATGGTAGGGCCTTGGGATGTGTTATAGAACAAAGATCTGGGGGTACAGGTTCATAGCTGTTTGAAAGTGGAGTCACAGGTAGACAGGGTAGTGAAGAAGGCTTTCAGCATGCTTGCTTTCATCAGCCAGAGCATTGAGTATAGGAGTTGGGACATCTTATTGCAGCTGTATAAGATGTTGGTGAGGCCACGTTTGGAGTATTGCATGGAGTTCTGATCACACTCCTGTACACAGGATAGAAAGAGTGCAGAAGAGATTTACTAGGATGCTACCTGACTGGAATTGTAAGGAGAGGCTGCATAGGCTGGGACATTTTTTCCTGGAGCATACAGCTCTGAGGGGTGACCTTCTAGAGGTTTATAAAAATGATGGGAGGCATAGTTAAGGTAAACAGTTTTTCCCCATGGTAGAGTCTAAAACTAGAGGGCATAGGTTTAAGGTGAGAAATGCAAAAGGGTCAAGAGGGGCAATTTTTTTTCAGAGGGTGGTGAGTGTTTGGAACAGGCTGCCAGAGGTCGTGGTAGAAACAAATTTTGTCACTAAAGAAGCATTTAGACATGTGCATGGATGGGATAGGTATGGAGGGATATGGACCAAACACAGGCAAATGAGACTAATTTAATAGTAAAAACTGGGCGTCATGGACAACTTTGGCTGAAGGACCTGTTTTCATGCTGTAAACATCTATAACTCAGTGGCAGTGCTGAGCAGAACACATGCATTATCCATCTGTAGCTAATTGTACTTACGGTATTGTGATCCTATTATGGGCCATTAATGTTTGAAGAAGAAATGTAAGCATCCAACAAATGATTAACAGACCAATATGACAAGTTTTTATGATTTTAAACAAGATTAATCTTTATTATATATTGAAAGGAATTAAAGTAGGAAATGTTGCTGACAAAAGGCATTTTACTGAACTTTTCATCTTCCCTCAGGAAAAAATCGCAAGAATACAAATTTAAGAAGAAATTTAATATTTATACTGCATGAGAGAAGCATGTCGATTGGTTGACAAGTGGACTCTAATAAGACACTGCCACGGAGAATGCACCCATTATCACAGATTTAACAGATAATTGTCAGACTTGACTTAAATTTTAAATCAGGCAGGTCAATTGGTCAGGGTTCTGCCCTCCAAAAAAGCCAGAGAAAGTCTGTCAGGTATTTGTTGATCTTAACCTGGTGCAGTGCATATTACTCTCTGTTTGCAAATCACAGGGCCCTGTATAAATATTGTAGCTTCAAGAACATGGAAATGCTTCACATTGTAAGCCCAACTGACAATTATCCATAGAGTTCTTCACACTTTCAGGATTATCTAGCAAATGTTGAGTAATTGCAAACACCTAATGTTGGCACGGTTTTGCACACTTGGGCTGGTTGGGGAGTGTTTAGTGTAATCCAGACAGCTGAAGGGATGAGTTCCCCCAGTCTGTGGGACATACAACCCATGTACTTGGCATCAAACAGATACCTGCATGATATAATGGGTATCATTCTACACCCAAAGTTACATTCAAAGTGGAATAGTCAAATGGTCTCCAGCATCTGCAGTCCTCACTTTCTACTAGTCTGTTTCCTTGATGTCCTGGTTGAGAAATCAGCTGGGGGTTCTCTACTTCTGACGACTACAGGTTGGGGTTCCTACAATTCTGTACTCATAAGACCAATCTAATACAGCAATCTTTTAAATAGAGGTCTGAGCTATTGTTCCCTTTGCAAACCTGATGATAAAACCGCATGCATTAAAGTAATCCTCCAGCATAATGGCTCCCGATTACATTATTTTTCACTATATATCATGGGAATTCATTGAAGGTCCTAAGGCAATTACTTTGGTCCTGAATAGTGTCCATCTGCCCCTCACTAGGTAAGTTATTTCAAAATTTAGAGCAACATGTGACCACAGGCATACCTGCCACTAATAGGACGCCACCGTCAGGCCAAAAGACATGCTGTCCCCACACAATTTGGCAGCTCACAGTCATCTGCCTGACCTGCTGCGCTTTTCCAGCAACACATTTTCAGCTCTGATCTCCAGCATCTGCAGTCCTCACTTTCTCCTAGCTCATAGTCATCAGCAGGAATTGGTCTGTTCTACATGACCATGCCTGTTACTAATCAAACTTCACTGGTCAATCAATCAGCACTTTTCTGTTATGCAGTATACAGGGGAACCTCGATTATCCGAATGAGATGGGTGGGCACTATTCCATTTGGATAATCGATTATTTGGTTAATCGATTTAAATGCCTTTCCTCTGGGGCTCGGCATGTTTAAAGTCTGCTCCCCGTTCAGGAGACTGCAGCAGCACACAAGGCCCTGCCCCCGCACCTCCCAACCATCCAACACCATGCCCGCGCCCCCACTCCCCCATCCCCATCCAGCACTGCCCCCCCCCGCCCCTCTCTGGGGGAGCCGGACTGTACACCAACAAAATACAACTGTTGTTGCTACTGCCCTTGTGGGGTAAGTCTCCATGTAGCGCACACACATTGACACAAACACACACACACGCACATTTTTTTACTGCAACTTTTTGCCAGGTTCCACTTCTGTGCTATACAGGACAATGTTAGTCAGATTATCCGGAGGGGGTGGGGGGAGTGGTGGTGTTAGGGTACACCCCTCTGTAGAACTCCAGGAAAAGTGTGAGGAGAGAGAGGGGGCGGGCAGACAGTCATTTGGAGACAGTGCCTGTTTAATCACTGTCAACAAAAGACGCGATCACTGTTGGAAATGAATCTTTGATGTAATTTTCTATCAGGACCTCCAAGATCTCCTTCAGATAATCTGATTTTCGGATAATTGGTATCTGGATAATCAAGGTTCCACTGTAAATTTCCCTGTAAATCGGTTTTCCTGCAAATTGCCCTGATGAATACAAGACAAAAAGCTTTGGCAAAATGTCTTTTTTCAGCAATGCCTATCATCGTTAATTTAACACTAACCTTAAAAATGATGGGATAAAATCAGTTTTAATGATCCCTCCTTCACCCACGTCCACAAACGTTCCCCATACAAAACCTTGAAGCTTCTTTTACCTTCTTTCTCCTGGGACCAACCGAAAGAGATGCGACAATCCTCTGGAATTTACTTAAAGTATCATAGAACATTACAGTGCAATACAGGCCCTTCAGCCCTCAATGCTGTGCTGATCTGTGAAAATAATCTGATGCCCATCTAACCTATAATGCACCATTATTATCTATGTGTAAATCCAATGCCCATTGAAATGCCCTTAATGTCAGTGAGTCTACTACTGTTGCAGTCAGGCCATTCCACACCCCATTACTCTGAGTAAATAAACTACCCTTGATATCTGTCCGAAATCTATCACCCCTCCATTTTAAAGCTATCTCACTCTCATGTTAACCTTCATCATCCGAGGAAAAAGGCTCTCAGTGTCCACCCTATCTAACCCTCTGATTATCTTATACGTCTCTATTAAGTCACCTCTCAACCTCCTCCTCTCCAATGAAAACAGCCTCAGTTCCCTCAGCCTTTCCTCATAAGATCTTCCCTCTGTACCAGGCAACATCCTAGTAAATCTCCTCTGAACCCTTTGCAAAGCTTCCATTTCCTTTCCATAATGCGGTTACCAGAACTGTATGCAATATTCAGGTTGCGGCCTTACCAGAGTCTTGTACAGCTGAAGCGTGACCTCGTGGCTGTGAAATTCAATTCCCCTACCAATAAGTGCCAACACACCCATATGCCGCCTTAACAAACCTGTCAATCTGGGTGGCAACTTTCAGGTATTTATGCACCTGGACACTGCAATCTCTCTGTTCATCTACTGTCATGGAAAACAGATCAATCCCTGCTGATGACTGTGCGCTGCCAAGAATTTTACCATTAGCCCAGTACTCTGCATTCCTGTTATTTCTTCTGAAGTGAGCTACCTCATGCTTTTCCACATTAAACTCCATTTGCCACCTCTCAGGCCAGCTTTGCAGCTTATCTATGTCCCTCTGTAACCCACAACATCCTTCGGCACTATCCACAGCTCTGCCTCCCTTAGTGTCATCTGCAAATTTAGTAACTCATCCTTCTACGCCCACATCCAGATCATTTATAAAAATGTCAAACAGCAGTGGCCCCAAAACAGATCCTTGCAGCACACCACTGGTTATTGAGCTCCAGAATGAACATTTCCCATCAACTACCACTCTCTGGCTTTTTTCAGCTAGCCAATTTCTGATCCAAACCACTAAATCACCTTCAATCCCAAAACTCTGTATTTTATGCAATAGCTTACCATTGTGAACCTTATCAAATGCCTTACTGAAGTCCAGATACACCACATCAACTGCCTTACCTTCATCCCCTTTTTTTGTCACCTCCTTGAAGAACTCCATATCGTATCCATGATATTGAGGGGAAAGTGAGGTCTGCAGATGCTGGAGATCAAAGTTGAAACTTTATTGCTGGAACAGCACAGCAGGTCAGGCAGCATCCAGGGAACAGGAGATTCGACGTTTCGGGCACAGGCCCTTCTTCAGGAATGAGCAGAGAGTGTTCAGCAGGAGAAGATAAAAGGTAGGGAGGAGGGACTTGGAGGAGGGGCGTTGGAAATGTGATAGGTGGAAAGAGGTCTTGACCTCTTTCCACCTATCACATTTCCAACGCCCCTCCTCCAAGTCCCTCCTCCCTACCTTTTATCTTCTCCTGCTGAACACTCTCTGCTCATTCCTGAAGAAGGGCCTGTGCCCGAAACGTCGAATCTCCTGTTCCCTGGATGCTGCCTGACCTGCTGTGCTGTTCCAGCAATAAAGTTTCAACTTTGATATCCAAATGAATCCAACAAGAACTGGACCAAGCATATGTGGTACTCATAATCTTCTTCATCCTAAGTATACGCATGATTTTACTACAACTGCTAAGTATTTCATCAGTAATATTTTCAGCAACATAACACAAAACATCGCAGATAAGAAAAACTGCAGCATATTAACATGCCAAATTTCCCCTAAAGTAAATGCATTAAAATTCCATCAAATTTGACAATATTGTTATGTATTTGGCTTTAAGGGGTTAACACGTAGGGGGTTCCATACAACAGCCAAGCAGGGTGAGATCAATAGTTGTGATGTTGAGAAGATATGCTCTTCTTCATTAGGGTAAATAAAACCACAGAAAGTAGACAAAATCAAACACAAAATATTGCTGAGGAAAGGAGTGAACAAAGACAGAAATGGGAACTATTTAAATGTAAATCTATGATTCGCTCCAGTAATAATATCTAACAATATTCAATATCTAGGATCATACCAAAAGAGTACTTTGAAGTATTAAAGGGATTTTCTGCTATCTAGTGATCTCTGAGGCATGAAGTTTCCCTTTCTTGATATGTGCAAGATCAAGACAAACACTAGGCATACAGTAACAGTGATATCACCGCAGGGAGTTGGCAGCCAATTACACTGAAGTATTCTCAAACAGCAAATCAGAAAGTAAAATGCAGTAAAATCTTCTACTCAATTAAAATTTCCACAGAGTAAATACAAATCATCAGTGATACACATGGGATTAAAGTAGCTGAAATATCATAACTTTTTTTTAAATTTGAAAAAAACATTATTGCCATAATAATGGCAAAAAAGCATCCCAGTGATATAACATTAGATTTCTATGAGTAACTATTGAGTTATTAAAATTAAATTGCATTTATATAGTAACTGTTATGGCCACAGAAAGATCCAAAATGCTTTACAGCCAATAAAGTACTTTGGAAGTACAGTCAGTGTTGACACATAGCAGGCAATTTACATGTAGCAAGCTCCCACAAAAAGAAATGCTGTACTAATTATTGAAAAAATATTGACTATGACACCTGGAACAACTTTCTCATCAGTGGTGAGGTTCTGGAACCCACGAGTTCAAAGGGTAATACAGGCAAAAACCATAATCACATTAAAACATGCGGTGGAACAGTCAATGGGTTTAGGAATCAAAATTTGGAGAGTGGGATTAGTGTGACGAGGTATTCATCGACTGGTATGGACATAATGTGCCAGACGACTACCTTCTGTGCATGAAATCTTACTGTGTTTTCTATGTATCTATAACTCTTATTAAAAATAGTGCCATTGGCTCTTCTATGTCTACATTAGAGGACAGACAGGCCTTCACTTAGTAGGCTCTCGTCAAAAAGATAGCAGCTTAAATCTTCCAACTTCCCTCACTGGATTGGAATGTGTTGCTGGAAAAGCGCAGCAGGTCAGGCAGCATCCAGGGAACAGGAGAATCGACGTTTCGGGCATAAACCCTTCTTCAGGAATGAGGAAAGTTTGTCCAGCAGGCTAAGATAAAAGGTAGGGAGGAGGGACTTGGGGGAGGGGCGTCGGAAATGTGATAGGTGGAAAGAGGTCAAGGTGAGGGTGATAGGCCAGACTGGGGTGGGGGCGGAGAGGTCGGGAAGAAGATTGCAGGTTAGGAAGGCGGTGCTGAGTTCGATGGATTTGACTGAGACAAGGTGGGAGGAGGGGAAATGAAATTTTCAGCTCTGATCTCCAGCATCTGCAGACCTCACTTTCTCCTAGCCATAGTGAAGCCACACAGTGTCTAACTCAATGACTCGTCTCTGGTAAATACGAACGTTGTTGATCTCCTCTTGTGTTGAAATCAGAAACAGACATGAAGGTGACAATTGGAAGCCACCCACCCTGCACTGAGACTGAAGCCAGCCGTCTCTGGTTTGATGTTTTCAAGAAAGACCTTTATATCTGCGATGGGAAGATTTGGGTGTCAATCTTACAAGGTAATGCAACAATATCATTAAGGTAGAGATGGATTGTTTGTAGTGCCACCCCTCAGTGAAGTTGTTAATGAATAAATAGAATACATAAAGAAAGAAAGTCACATTTGTATGAACCTCAGCAAGGCTCATTACGGTCAATGAAATTTTTTTTACTCAGCCAATGAAACAGGGCACAATAAGCTCCCACAAACAGCAATATGATAGTTGCCAAGTGACCTGCTTTTGCAATGTTGATTGGTCAGGACTCCAGGGTTAACTCCCTTACTATTCTTTAAAATTGTGCTATGGTATCTTCTCCCTCCACTTGAGAGGATAGAATCATAGAATCCCTACAGTGTGGAAACAGGCCCTTCAGCTCAACAAATCCACACCAATCTTCTGAAGATCCATTCCCCTATCCTATTATCCTATACTTACCCGTGACTAATGCACCTAACCTGAACATTATGACAATTTAGCATGACCAGTTCACGTACCCTGCATGTTATCTTCTCCTGCTGAACACTCTCTGCTCATTCCTGAAGAAGGGCCTGTGCCCGAAACGTCGAATCTCCTGTTCCCTGGATGCTGCCTGACCTGCTGTGCTGTTCCAGCAATAAAGTTTCAACTATCCATGATATTGAATCAATTTGTCAAAGATAGATACAATTCTGTCGGGTTTCTTCTATTAGCATTTTGGCTGTGAATCCCTCCACCTTTTCACTTACTACCTGGTGATTGTGAATGTTTCAGTTCCTTGTTTTAGCAAATTGTCAACAGATATCCAAGTGCCTTCATGCCGTTTTCTAAGCCAACTATAACCCTTTCTATCCCGAAGCTCTGAGAGGATCACTATAGATTTCTTCTGTAAGCTACAAACTACCTACAAAGCTTCCAGTTACCTTTCCCTCATGAAATCTGAGCTAACTACCTGCATCTGCAGCAAACACATTTGGATAAAATAAGCAGAAGAACTTTCTAACCAGGGCTTGTTTACCTCCAGTCACAACATGGCATCCCAACTCCTATACTCAATGCACTGACCAATAAACGCAAGCTACCAAATGTCGCCTTTCTACTCTTTCTACCAGTGCTCCACTTTCCAGGAACTATTGTTATGGACCAGGCCAGGCCCCATCAAACCATTTCAAGGAAGTAGCCCAGAACCTATTCCCAATACTTGCAACAATCCCCATAACACCCCTTGGCAAAAAAAAAGGTAAAATCCAACCCAGGTTCTTACAGGAGAGATGTCAGAGAGAGGGAGGATCAGCATGGAGCAGCTCCTTTGGGTCCAGCAGCCTCACAACAACTGCTTGTTAAAACCATACCAAACCAGAGAGAAGCTGAGCTGGGAGAACTGGCCATCCCCTTTCATTGTACAAGTGTTTCTTTTAAAACTCGAAAGCCTTTTTTTCCTGAGGCAGTATCTGTTAGCTATAATCAAACTGGCCCAAAATCCCTTCAAACCTAGACTTTTAGAATTGCTGCTTTTATGATCTCTCTGGGGTAAAAAAAGCCAAGGACAGCATACCTTGTGAAAGGAGCAGCATTGTCACACTATGAACCTATACCCCAAGGTCTCTTTGTTTGGCAACACTCCCCAGGACCTTACCGTTCGTGTAAGTCCTGCCCTGACTTGTCTAGCCAAAATGCAACACCTCATCTATCTAAATGAAACTCTATCTGCCACTCCTCAGCTCATCTGATTAAGGTCCTGTTGTACTCTTAAGATAACCTTCATCGTCCACTACGCAAATTTTGATGTAATCTGCAAATTTATTATCTGTTCCTATGATATTCACATCCAAATCATTCATATAAATGACAAAAAGCAGTGTACCCTGCACTGCTCCTTGTGGCATATTGCAGGTTGCAGGCCTTCAGTCCAGAAAAGAACCCTCCATCTCCCACCTTCAAACCAACTTTGTATCCAATTGGCTAGCTCTTCCATGTGATCTAACCTTGCTAACCAGTCTACAATGTTTAACCTAGTTGAACACCTTTTGAGTCTCTATAGGCAACATCCCCTACTCTGCCTCCATCAATCTTCTTTCTCACTTCTTTAAAAAGCTCAGTCGAGTTAGTGAAACATGATTTCCCATGCAAGCAGCCATGTTGACTATCCCTAATCTTGAGTGCAAAGTGGTAGAGAACCTTCATAAAGTTCATCACTAAATTAATTGAGGTTGGGCAGCATGGTGGCTCAGTGGTTAGCACTGCTGCCTCACAGCGCCAGGGACCTGGATTTGGTTCCACCCTCAGGGGACTATCTGTGTGGAGTTTGCACATTCTCCCCGTGTCTGCGTGGGTTTCCTCCGTGAGCTCCAGTTTCCTCCCACAATCCAAAGATGTGCAGGTCAGGTGAATTGTCCATGCTAAATTGTCCATAGTGTTAGGTGCATTAGTAGGGGGTAAATATAGGATAGGGGAATGGGTCTGGGTGGGTTACTCTTTGGAGGATCAGTGTGGACTTGTTGGGCTGAAGGGCCTGTTTTCATACTGTTGGGAATCTAATCTGATCTAATCTAAAAATATCAAACAAATGCAACAACATTCTTGGTCAGTGGTGCTTTGTAGCTAATGCCCTGCCAATGTAATTAACTCAGCCACGTTAGGGAGATTTAAACAATCCTTGGTTGATGATGGGATAGTGTAGGGGGATGGGTTTAGATTAGTTCACAGGTCAGTGCAACATTGAGGGCCGAAGCGCCTGTTCTGCACTGTATTGTTCTATGTTCTAACTCACAACATATGGCAGAGCTGAACCTCTGACCTTGGATTAGCAAACTAGTACTGGGACTACTCCACTCCTGCACCCAAAACTGGACATCTCACTTATATCATGCTCCAGCTCCTCATGCTGCTACTAAAAACTGCTTCTGTGCAGTAATATGAGCAAGGTAAAAGTGGAAGAGTCTTCCAAAGATCACGCGCATGCATCTCCCAGTGATTAACTTGGCTGCTGTTGGTGACTTTAAAATGTTTAAGGTAGCGCTTCGACATGTCTCTGACCAGAGATTGAAGGAGAGAGTGCATGAAATAGAGCACTGGAGCTCCTGGGTTCAAAGTAACTCGGGAGTTGATGTGCAGTAGCTGTCTGGTGCTGTGGAGTACTTGCAGACAGGAATGGAACAGCTGCAGGTTTGCTCCAACACTGATTTAGCAGCTGCCTCGAGAATCAAGGGCAAAAGAGACTTTGATCAAGTTAAAAATTGGCCTGTTCTCTGAGGTGAGCTGCCAGGCATGCTTCAGGTCTGATGGCGTGAAGGAAATTTCACAGAAGTTTCTATTTTGACCTTTTCAGTGTTTGCTGGAACAAAATGAGACTTGAAATTCTCTCTTTTCAGAACTGAAGTCTACTGAACTGAGGATTTCTTTCCATTTGTGTTGAAGTTCTCTTGTTGGTTTTTAAATGCTTCAGCTCCCCATGACCACATCTCCCTCTCTTCTCCCCCCCCCCCCACCCCCTCCCAAACCAGTGCTCAGGGTCTGAGCTGCCCTTTTTTTTTTAACAGTATTCCTCTGAAATAAGCTGCCTATAAAAGAGGCCTAAAGACTTACTCCTCCTACTGTGTACAATAGATCAATGTGTCACACAAAATCAATTGTAACTTTTGATTTCCAATTATTTCCTGTGGCATAAAATTTTACCGGTGAACAAAATAATACACTTTCACTTCACACCTGATGTTAAATTTCAATAAGTAGTGCTGAAATAGAAGAGCATGTTAACTTTTGATGTAAATGTGTGAAAATCAAACGTCAAAGAGGACAGGTAGGAAAGAATGTAGTTTGGATTTTACAGAAAAGCTTAGCATGAATGGCTGTAATGTTCCCCTGATGCATGATGTAGTCTGAAGGTCATCTGAATGCAGCCGTCCTTGGTCACAAAGTGGAAATTTGATCCATGCTACACAACAGGCCGCCTAATTGGGTGCAGAGTGTTTAACTGGCCCTTTTTTTAAAAAAAATAAATTCATAAACTATCTTGATCTCATTTTCTAAAATGTTTTGGGTCAGTCAATTGTGATCAGATGCTCTTTCGATTATTCATAAGTTAACTTGCCAACCTGTGAAGCCACTTGAGCTGTAGAGTTGTATCAGATTTACATACAGTATTGCTAGTGTGTGATTCCACCAGCTTGATTCATATGGAGGACATGATTTGGAGATGCTCATGTTGGACTGAGGTGGACAAAGTTAAAAAGCACACAACACCAGGTTATAGTCCAACAGGTTTATTTGGAAACACTAGCTTTCAGAGCACTGCTCCGGAGTCACACCCACCTGATGTAGGAGCAGTGCTCTGAAAGCTCGTGCTTCCAGTCAAACCTGTTGGAGTATAACCTGGTGTCTTATGGAGGAGTTCATGGTGTCATTTGTTGTTCTATTGAACTATATATTGTTCAAGTTGATTCCAGAGGGCTCATGTTTTACCTGGTTGATTCAGACTTCTCAGTCCATTTATACCTGACCTTTTGTGCCTGTTATAATTTAAACACTTTAATTGGCTGGTTATTGCAGATTTTGATTTGGTATATTTCCTAATCCACCAAATTTCTCTCTTGTAATGAGGTTTCTGACCCCGTACTGCCCGGTTCTACCTCCTTCCCAAGAAAAACAAGCCTGGCCAACCCATTGTCTCAGCATGCTCCTGCCCCACTGAACTCATCTCTACCTATCCCCCACTAGTCCAGGAACTCCCCACATACGCTCCAGACACCACCCATGCCCTCCACCTCTTCCAAGACTTCCGTTTCCCTGGCCCCCAACGCCTCATCTTCACCATGGATATCCAATCCCTCTACACCTCATCTGCCATGACCAGGGCCTCCAAGCCCTGGTGGGCGGCACGGTGGCACAGTGGTTAGCACTGCTGCCTCACAGCGCCAGAGACCCGGGTTCAATTCCCGCCTCAGGCGACTGACTGTGTGGAGTTTGCACATTCTCCCCGTGTCTGCGTGGGTTTCCTCCGGGTGCTCCGGTTTCCTCCCACAGTCCAAAGATGTGCAGAGTCAGGTGAATTGGCCATGCTAAATTG
>NC_057748.1:44576-52674 GCF_004010195.1 Chiloscyllium plagiosum
CTCTATGCTACTTTCTCCCCACCCCCACCCTCCTCTCATTTATCTCTCCACCCTGCAGGCTAACTGCCTCTATTCCTGATGAAGGGCTTTTGCCCAAAATGTCAATTTTCCTGCTCCTTGGATGCTGCTTGACCTGCTGTGCTTTTGCAGCACCACTCTAATCTAGAATCTGGTTTCCAGCATCTGCAGTCATTGTTTTTAGCTGGTTTCTGATTCATGTCAAGACTTAGTTACAGGGAGTGGCGACTGATGACTTCCTGACCCCGGTAACCATCCTTCATGTTAAAACAATGATTTCTGCTCAGTAAAGTGACTCAATGCCCTAAACCATTTTAGGCTTCAAAAGAAGATGCTGAAAAATATATCTACTTCTGTCAGTGTTTGTGCTTCGCCTGTTTGAAGTACATAACGACAACAGTCAATTGCACCTTAATTATCCTAAAATGCATCCTTCTTCACAGGATGCATATACTTGTTTAGGTCTGGAGTGCTTAGGTGCTAATTAATTGAGGCTAAGAGATCTGCAAATGTGTGAACTGTTAGTCATATTGATTGGATTACGCTTTCTTTAACCTGAATTAGAAAGCTGCCAATTCAAGCTCCACTAAGAATTGAGCACATCATTCAGATTCGCATCCCAAAGCTGCCTGTAAGAAATGCTGCTTTTTGGATCAAATATTAACTGGAAGTCCTTCAAATTGGCATATAAAGTCTTACAGCTGCTATCTGATTAACAGTAGGAGAGTTATGCCCAACATCTATCTATCCCTACATCTAAAAATCACACACCACTACGTTACAGTCCAGCAGGTTTATTTGAAAGTACAAACTTTCAGAGCGCTGCTCCTTCATCAGGTAGCTAGTGAGGTGGGATCATAGGACACAGAGTTTATAACAAAAGATTAAAGTGTCATACAATTGATGCGATGTATTAAACAATCTCTGACCATGAAATGCAAACTGCCTGGTTTAAAATTTGCCGATTTCCCCAAAGAATTGCATTCAAAAAAGGCTTTTGCCCGAAACGTAGATTTTTCTGATCCTCGGATGCTGCCTGACCTACTGTGCTTTTCCAGCGCCACTCTGATCTTGATTCTAGTGACTCCAGTTTACATGTGCCAGGATGCTGGCTGAAAGCCATCTTGAACATTTTAAAGCTGCTTCGTTTTTGTCACCAACTATCAATTAGTGGCCAGTGTTTTTTTTCTTAGTTAATCCTCCACAGTTTTTCCCCCTTTATTAGTGTGTGTAGATGGAAAGGGAAGTAATTATGCTTTCATATTTCTAACTGTGTTGATTATCTTCACTTCTTTGTCAGTTATGGATTTTTCTATTACAATAGATAATACAAATAGGTATTTATATAAGTTTTGAGTAACGGAGGAAGAAAGCAGTTTGTGATCCGAACAATTTGCAATAAATACTAATCTACAAGACAAACAGTATTTTTTCTGCCTGAGTGAAGAATGTTTGGATGGAAAATGCACCAGTTATCCTCCTCTTTTATAATATGAATTATTTACCCTTTGCTTTGGTATTTCTTGTGAAATGTCCCAAAATTTAGATTGTGTAGTTGAGCAACAATTGTCAACTGAGTCAAATTTGTTTATTAAAGAAATCTGGTTAATTGATCTTTTTATTCCAACCTTTATATAAATAAAGTACATACCTGAGCATGTCCGTAACTGAGTAAAGCATTTAAGTTTTTTGTGGTAGTTGCAATATTTAACTTCTGATGTAACTAAGGTAAATGTGTTAACAGACCCTTTGGGTGAAAACACCACAGATCACATGAAATGGCAACTATGGTCAAGTGCCCTGAGCTGAACATCAATGGGCCTTTCCCTCTCTGTGCAGGCATCAGGACTCCCAGGTTGTGCCACAAAATGGAGTTCTGGGCCTCTGTCTGGACCCACCGCACTCAAAATCCGTATTACTTAGCAGAAGATTTTTTTTTGCTCTTGAGTTTTTAAGACGGTAAGCAAGGTCCTACTGTCAATCCATATTGATCTCATGAAGATCATGATCTCATGCACTGAAATAGGAAGGGATAAAGCCCCCAGCAATATTAATCTTGGCAACTAGTGATACTTGGAGAAAGTGAAGTCTGCAGATGCTGGACATCAGAGTCGAGAGTGTGGTGCTGGAAAAGCACAGCAGGTCAGGCAATATCCGAGGAGCAGAAGCATAAGCCCTTCATCAGGAATGAGGCTTGTGGGCCAGGGTGCTGAGACATAAATGGTGAAGGTGAGAGGTCAGAGAAGAGGGTGGAGTGGATAGATGGGAAAGGTGATGGACAGGTCAAGAGGACAGTGCCAACTTGGAGGTTGGGAACATGAGGAAACTGGTGAAATTCACATTTTTCCTGTGTGGTTGCAGGGTCCCAAGGCAGAAGATGAGGTGTTCTTCCTCCAAAGTGTCTGGTGGTAAGGATTTAGCGATGGGGGAGGCCCAGGACCTGCATGTCCTTGACTGAGTGGAAGGAGGAGTTGACGTGTTCAGCCACAGAGCAGTGGGTTAGGTTGATGCCGGTATCGCAGACATGTTCTCTGAGACAATCTGCAAGTTGGCATCCTGTCTCCCTGATGCAAATGGAGGGCTAGGGTTAAAGGGTGGAGGTGTAGGAAGTGGAGGAGATGCGCTGCAGGGCATTGTTGACCACATGGAAAGGGAAATTACAATCTTGGAAGGAGGAGGCCATCTGGGATTTTGATCATCTGGCAACAGATGAGGCAGAGGAATTGGGAATAAGGATGGCATTTTTACCAGAGGTCAGGTGAGAGAAAGTGTAGTCTAGGTAGCTGTGGGTTCAGTGGGCTTGTAGTAGATGGCTGTGGTTAGTCCGTTGATGGGGATGGAGATGGAGAGAATCAGCAAGGAGAGGGAGGTGTTCAAGCTGGTCCAGGTGAATTTGAGGCTGGGGTGAAAGGTGATAGTGAAGTTAACGAACTGCTCAAACTCGTCGTGGGAGCACGAGGTAGCACCGAATCAGTCATTAATGTAGTGGAGGGGGAGGTGGTGATACCGGTGTAACTGTGGAAAATGGACTATTCTACACACCCCATAAAAAGGCAGGCATAGCTGGGTCCCATGCAGGTGCCCATGGTTACCCCTTTAGTTTGGAGGAAGTGGGAGAATTTAAGGGTGAGGACTAGTTCAGCCAGGTAAATGAGGGTGTCAATGGAAGAGTATTGATTGGGATGACGATGGCCTCCAGCACATCCTCCACTTCCCACACCTCTGCCCTCGAACCCCACCCTTCCCAACATAACAAGGACAGACCCCCCCCCCCCCCGATCCTCACTTTCCACCCCACCAACCTCTGCATATATTGCATCATCCTCCGCCACTTCCACCACCTATAAACGAACCCACCACCAAAGAAATATTTCCCTCCCCACTCCTATGAGCGTTCCAGAGAGACCATTCCCTCCGTGACTCCCTTGTCAGGTCCACACATCCCTA
This sequence comes from Chiloscyllium plagiosum, assembly GCF_004010195.1. Classification (NCBI taxonomy): domain Eukaryota; kingdom Metazoa; phylum Chordata; class Chondrichthyes; order Orectolobiformes; family Hemiscylliidae; genus Chiloscyllium; species Chiloscyllium plagiosum. The sequence goes on from NC_057748.1 coordinate 48,042, forward strand.
TACCTCCCACCCCCCAACCAGCCCACACTCCACTCCCGGCCCGTTCCCCTGCCACTGCAGCAAGTGCAAAGTCTGCGCCCGTACCTCAACCCGCTCCTCCCTGCCCACCTTACCTCCGTTCAAGGCCCCAAAGGATCCTTCCCCATCCAACAGACATTTACCTATACCTCCACCAATGTCCTCTACTGTATCTGTTTAACCCGGTGTGGTCCCCTCTACATTGGGGAGACAGGATGCTAACTTGTGGATCGTTTCAGAGAACATCTCTGGGACACCTGCACCAATCAACCCCACCGCCCTGTGACTGAACACTTCAACACCCTTTCCTCTCCCACTCTGCCAAGGATATGCAGGTCCTAGGCCACCTCCATCACTAATCCTTACCATCCAACACCTGGAGGAAGAACGCCTCATATTCTGCCTTGGGACCCTGCAACCACACAGGATCAATGTGGGTTTCACCAGTTTCCTCATTTCCCCTGTCCCCACATTATCCCAGTCCCAAGCCTCCAACTCGGCATCACCTTCCTGACTTGTCCATCGCTTTCCCACCTATCTGCTCCACCCTCCTCTCTGACCTACCACCTTCTACCTATCGCATTCTCAGCTATTTTCCTCACCCTACGCCCTCCCATTTATCTCAGCCCCTGGCCCACAAGCCTCATTCCTGATGAGCTTAGGCCTGAAACGTCGATTCTCCTGCTCCTCGAACGCTGCCTGGTCTGTGCTTTTCCAGCACCACACTAACTAGTGACACTTGCTGTACATCATGTGAGAAGTCATTGGCTGGGTGTAGAATCGGGTTGTAACATCTCTTTGTGATTAATATGCTGTCAACACTCACTTGCTGTCTAAAAGTTTGAGAAAAGAGAGCAGCTGGAGAAATTGATAGCCTGGATATTGTCTCAGTAAGAGTCAGCTAAGACTTTCTCAAAACAGGTAAAATCTAAACTGTTTGTTCTTCTTGATCCATGCTGCTTTTGCTTCCAAGGCTGAACTCCAGGCAGCCACTTGGCCTGGGTTCCCAGCTTCCAATAACATGACCAAACACTCATTTCAAATATGTCAAATGAGCAGATCCTATTGGGAACTGCCTTACACTGACCTTACACCATACCGTATCAGCATCAAGGTCACTACAGGGACAGCTACTTGTGAATGATATCTAAATTTATCACTGGTCCTGATCTGCAAAATCATGCCATAGGTAAAAATGCATGTCACTTTTGAAATTCTTTCTCCATCTTGTTACAGGTGTGTATCCAGGTGCTAACTGTCCCATAGATTTTTGTCTCTTACATCCTGGAAAATCACCATTCCTGTTTCCTGTAAATCTCATTTCCTGCTTCCACAGTCCCTCCTTGTACAATTTATCTCTGCATCACCACCCTACTCCCCAAAATAGCTATCACTCACAACATCAGCTACTCTGCACCTTGATACATCCCTTCATCTGCACATATCTATCAGGAATCCAAGTTAAAGAATGATAACAGTTTTATTACTCAATTGCACTTTGTTCCTCAAACATTCTTGCTGGAGTTCAGTAGAGTGACTTCTACCCACCAGACATTTGCTATAAGACATAGGAGTGGAAGTAAGGCCATTCAGCCCATCGAGTCCACTCCGCCATTCAATCAGGGCTGATGGGCATTTAACGCCACTTACCCACACTTTTTCCCCCATATCCCTTAATTCCTTGCAAGTTTAAAAATTTATCAATCTCTGCCTTGAAGACATTTAATGTCCCGGCCTCCACTGCGCTCCGTGGCAATGAATTCCACAGGCCCACCACTCTCTGGCTGAAGAAATATCTCCTCATTTCCATTTTAAATTAACCCCCCTCTAATTCTAAGGCTGTGCCCACAGGTCCTAGTATCCCCACCTGACAGAAACATATTCCCAGCATCCACCCTTTCTAAGCTGTGTATTATCTTCTAAGTTTCTATTAGATCTCCCCTCAACCTTCTAAACTCTAATGAATACAATCCCAGGATCCTCAGCCGTTCATTGTATGTCAGGCCTACCATTCCAGGGATCATCCGTGTGAATCTCTGCTGGACACCCTCCAGGGCCAGTATGTCCTTTCTGAGGTATGGAGCCCAAAACCGGAAACAGTATTCTAAATGGGGCCTAACCAGAGCTTTATAAAGTATCTGTAACATATCGCTGCTTTTACATTCCAACCGTCTTGAGATAAATGACAAGATTACATGTGCTTTCTTAAACATGGTCTCAATCTGCAAGTCAACCTTTACAGAATCCTGAAATCACACTCCCAGATCCCGTTGCTCTTTGGCTTTAGGAATTTTCTCACCGTTTAGAAAATAGCCCCTCCCAGTATTCTTTTTTCCAACGTGCAAGACCTCACATTTGCTCACATTGAATTTCATCAGCCATTTCTTGGACCACTCTCCTAGACTGTCTAAATCTTTCTGCAGCCTCATCACCTCCTCAGAACTACCTGCCTGTCCACCTAACTTCATATCATCGGTGAACTTCACCAGAATGCCCCCAGTTCCTTCATCCAGATCATTAATATATAAAGTGAATAGCTGCGGTCCCAACACTGAACCCTGCGTGACACCACTTATCACTAGCTGCCATTCCAAAAAATAACCTTTTATCCCACCTCTCTGCCTTCTGTCAGACAGCCAATCCCCAATCCATGCCAGTAGCTCACCTTGAACACCATGGGCCCTCACCTTACTCGGCAGCCTCCTGTAAGGCACCTTATCAAAGGCCTTTTTGGAAGTCGAGGTAGATAATATCCACCGGATTTCCCTGATCTAACCTACTTATTACCTCTTCAAAGAATTATAACAGGTTTGTCAGGCACGACCTCCCCTTACTAAACCCATGCTGACTTGTTCTAATCCGACCCTGCACTTCCAAGAATTTAGAAATCTCATCCTTAACAATGGATTCTAGAATTTTGCCTACAACCGAGGTTAGGCTAATCGGCCTATAATTTTCCATCTTTTGTCTTGATCCTTTCTTGAACAAGAGGGTTATAACTGCGATTTTCAAATCATCTGGGACTTTCCCTGACTCCAGTGATTTTTGAAAGATTACAACCAACGCCTTCGCTATTCCTTCAGCCACCTCCCTCAGAACTCAAGGATGTACCCCAACGGGGCCAAGAGATTAATCAATTTTTAGACCTTTTAGCTTTTCTAGCACTTTCTCTTTTGTAATGGCTACCATACTCAACTCTGCCCTTGACTTTCCTTAATTGTTGGGATATTACTCATGTCTTTCACTGTGAAGACTGACACAAAGTATTTATTAAGTTCTTCAGGTATTTCCTTATCTCCCATCACTAGCCTTCCTGCATCAATTTGGAGTGGCCCAATTTCTACTCTTGGCCTCTCGTTTGTTTCTTATGTATTGAAAGAAACTTTTACTATCATTTCTAATATTACTGGCTAGCTTACCTTCATATTTGATCCTCTCCTGCCTTATTTCTCTCTTTGTCATCCTCTGTTTTTGTAGTCTTCCCAATCTTCTGACTTCCCAGTGCTCTTAGCCACTTTACAGGCTCTCTTTTTCTGTGATACATTTCCTGACTTCCTTGGTCAGCCAAGGCTGTCTAATTCCACCCCCACCCCCGCCCCCTCACCTGATAATCTTTCTTTTCTTTGGGATGAACCTCCTGTACTGTGTCCTCAATTACACCCAGTAACTCCTGCCATTGTTGCTCTACTGTCTTCCCTCCTTCTATGTAACTATTTTGGGTGGTCAGTCAGCCAGACAATGAGTACGATGAACGAGTAAATCTGCAACTAGAGGTTTTATAGTCGAGATAGAATCTCGTTCATCTTCAATATTTGTCATAGGATGGTGATTTTAGGAATAGGAATACATGCTGATTTTGCTGTTCCCTGAAATCTGAGACCACCAAGGTGATTGGTAACACCCACATCACCCCTGCAGCTGACATTAGCTGCACATGACTGAATCCACTTTTAAATTAGTTTGATCTGAAATCTTGATGACCGTAGACATTGTTTCTGGCATTTTTTTTGTTCATAGGTCTGTGTCAATATGGCATAAGCTGCAAAACCTCCAGGCCACAGGTTACGGTTGATGTGTAGTTGCGATTTTTTTGTGTGGGCATACTGGTGTCTCTGTCAGTGATTTTTTTTTCAATACATTCCAGCCCATTCATTCACAACAATGATGGCTGATACTGCAATTGGCAATGCATGTGACTGCTACATTTCAAGATGTTGTGATAGTCACAACATAGACTTGCATTGATAAAACCATCAGTGTGTAACTGTCTTGTAATATGTTATAGAACATAGAAGAATACAACGCAGTACAGGCCCTTCGGCCCTCGATGTTGCGCCGATCCAAGCCCAGCTAACCTACTCTAGCCCACTATCCTCCATATGCCTATCCAATGCCCATAATGAGGGAGAGTCCACCACTGCTACTGGCAGGGCATTCCATGAACTCACGACTCGCTGAGTAAAGAACCTATCCCTAACATCTGTCCTATACCTACCACCCCTTAATTTAAAGCTATGTCCCCTTGTAATAGCTGACTCCATACGTGGAAAAAGGTTCTCATGGTCAACCCTATCTAAACCCCTAATCATCTTGTACACCTCTACCAAGTCACCCC